>NW_025765707.1:0-119954 GCF_003918875.1 Haliotis rubra | reverse complement strand
CACCGACCACCGCATCGGTCGGTCATCGCGAATCGTCGTCCGGACGCACAGAATATGAATCGTCGTTCATCAAACAGCCGTATCGGCACGTCGTTATCGACAGAATGATCGAGTCGACAATCGTCATCACAATTACCGTGATCGACGCATCATCACGACAAACGGCCATCACAGCATCGACAGCCACCATTGTTCCATCGTCAATGTCGCATCGCAGTATCGTCAAATGACGTCAGTATCACTATATCATCGTCAGACACATAGTCATCGTCAGCCGGTCGTCAATTGATAGACATCGTCAGGACAAGTCAGAATAATCGTTCGGCTCATTACGACGACGGCGAAATGGCGTTGCGCAAATTGTCGACGGTGACGTTCCGGACGAAGTTCGGTATCGTACATGTATCGCATTACCGTCAGTCGATGTATCGACGCACACAACCAGATACCGTCGGTTTACCAGCCGAATAATAATCGTCAGGATATCAGTAGTGACGACATCGTGGTCATTGTTCGTAGCGTCGATGTCAACAGAACACGGTGATATCGTTATCAATGTCGGTTGCATTACCAGTCGTAGCATCAGCCAATCGTCGTATCGACACCGCTGAAGACAATGTCGGAATAGACGTGATAGTTGGTCACTACGGCAGTCGATAAACAGAACATAGTCATCGTATCAGTAACACGTGAGGTCATCGTGAGGACAGATATCGTCGACAAGAGGCCAATAGATATTGAAATGACAGTCAGCATCGAGAAGCTGGCCGTATCGATAACATGGATACAGTCGCATGAATAACCTATCGTCGTGACACAGTCAGACATCGTCAGATCACATTGCTGATACGACATCAACAATCGTCGTATCGTCGTCGACGTAGGCCAATATTACGGACAGTTCATCGTCGCATCGACGCCGTCGTATCATCAATGTTTCCATACAGCATTGTCGTCAACGCTACTGATAAACATGTACGTGCGCAATACGCGAGGATACCGTATCAGTTCACAGCGATATCGTCATCGATACACAGTCGTCGTCAGAACATTGATCGAAGAATATCGCGCTCCATTGTCGAGCCATTATCGAGGATTTATCATCGATTGCGAGCGGATGGCGCCGTCGGGGACGTGATCGTCAGCCACTTCGGAACACGTCAGCCGGGACAGTCGCAGTCGTGACGATCATTACGTCGCATCGCATCGATATCGTCGCATTACTGTCACCCGCCCAGCCGCCGGATATCGCATATACACCGCCGGAATGTCGTGATTGTTACGACACGTCAGACCGACTTCGTCATTCAGACAGTCATGTCGCATCATCAACACTTTATCGTCAAAATGCCGCATCGAATGTCGCAATGACGGTCAAATGTTCGTCGTCAAAAATCGTCGTGATAATACGGGATGCCGAACAGGATGCATTAAGTCGCACTACAAACAGTAATTCCACGGCATTCACACCGTCAGGAACAGGAGGACACAGTCGTACCACCGCCCATCACATGGATCGTCAACCGCCGTGAACAAGTCAGAACAATATGATATTAACATTACGATCATTAGACGTGACCACCGTCAGGCGTTACACCGTTTCAAACAGAAGTCACATCGACGCCCGCCGTACAGACAATGTCGTGCATCACATTGTGCCGCGAGCCATCGCCCGTATTAGACAAACAACAGATGTCGTTCATCGAATGTCAACAAACGTTATCGTCATCAGGATTGCAGACAGTCAGGAACATCGACAATGCACGTTCGCATCGACCAAACAAATGCGGAGCACAAGTCGCATCACCGTCGTATCACGATTTACCGTCAAAATGGCCGGACAGCCGTAGCCCAACGTCAGTCGCATGGTGACGTTAAAGTCGTTAAATATCATCATCGTTGCGACAAGACCATACTGCACGTTGAGAACAGGCGACAACATTTCAGCCATCGAATATATCACATCACCGTTATCGTCATCAACATGTGCAGGATATCAAAGTCACTATCAATGTCGTACATCGTCGCATCGATACATCAAACGTAGCTGCACCGTCGACCGTCAATATCGACACAGGATGACATCGTCGGTGCATCGTCATCAGTATCGCAGCGCAAATGCATCGCATCGGTACGGATGCATCATTTCATCAGTCATCGTCATGTCAGGTCGTCAAAACACACCGAATAAATGCGATATTACCGTATTAACGTCGTCGCATATCGTATCGTGACCATCAGATGAATATCAACAATTGACAATATGACAGCATTCATGCCAGACAGACTGGCGAGAAAATGTCGAATTATGCATCATCAATTTATGTTTATCGAACAGACGTACGAAGCGAAGCCGCCTCAACCCGTATGCACGAACGATTGCAGAACAGCAGCGTCACCACCAATACCAAATTATATCCGGCGAATATTAGCGCGCAGCCTGTGAAACACGCGTCGACTTCTACCATTTTACCGACAACATTTCGCCGCATAAACGTCGTCGAAGCTGCTTCAGAAATCAAATGTCATGATATTATCACGATCAGCGCAACATATCAACGATAAAGAACCAGTAGAAAAGGTTCGTCGATATTCGGTATCAACGTAAAAGATTCGACGTCGCTTGAGTCTGTCAACGTTACCGATCATCCATATTGCGATTTTGTTTAACCACCGTTGTTTTAGGATGAAATCGACCGTACGCTGAAGGCAAAACATCGCGCAGGAACAACACGGTTCAGATCAAGATTATCATCATTCTCATCGAATAAACATTGCGCACGAAGTTATGGAAAGACGGACGACATAGAATTTTTGCCACTAACGGAATATTAATAGCACCCGGCACTTCATTGTTATCACGTGACGATGACGGCACGCTGAACGTCCATCGTACCGTCACAATTCGTATATAAGAACACTATCGTTACCAACGTATTCACGGCGTATGTCTCATCGCAACAGAATGCTCCAGTGTCTGGTTCACCGGTAAAAACGCCTTCATCACCGTCAACACCGAAGGACAAACCCTTTGCTGGCAAAATTCACCCGGAGAAGAGAAACACGCCTATCATAGTCACCGCTCATCACTGTAGCGGATCCGTTCATCGTAGAATTAACGTCTTCCTTCATGTCATCGGGAAGATAAATCAGCTGGGATGAACCATCGAGCCCGAATGTCATGTTCAATCACAGTGTCGTCAATGAACAGCGACAGGCGAGTCCGCGCACAATATGAGTGGTTGTCACGCCATAAACTATTACATTCCGAATACCGCGACAACAGAGTACGCGTCCACAACACTACTGACACGAGCGACGTGACAGCCGATGTGATACGTGATGCCGCGCATACTGCGCCGGCGCCGCCGATGCGCCGGTTGCGACAATGATGCATAATGCGACGTCGATGTGATTATTGCGTCGACGATATCGACGTGATTAAGATGTCACGCATTAGACGCGGTGATGCCGATTACCAAAAGATCAGCCGATGTAACAGACCCGTGATTCTTCGGCACATAGAGTCCGGGTAAGAATACTTCAGTAGGATGAATCGATATCGTCAACCGTCATATCGCGTAAAATCGATACGAGGGATGATGCGGCCGAGGATTACTGCGATGTTTCGATGCGGATATCGGTGACGACGTGAATTGCGATTGCCGATGTGATTACTGGTGATGTTGATGTGATGACGTGATACAGATGCCGATGTGATTACTGCGACGTACGACGGGGAATACCGAGGATATCGACGTGCGATTACATCTACGCCTACGTCACAAGATGACACGCCTTGCTGGACTGTCGCCAAAGACACATAACCGACCATCTGTTCAACGATTAATAACAATACTGAAAGCTGGCCTGGCCTCTATCGGTACAAAGCGGCGCCAACACAGCGATAACACGAACACCCATCAGTAAACGTCACGGCGGTCAATACCAGCTCGTCGAATCAACGACCACAGCCGTGTTATCCATCGCCAGCCAGTCACGCATCAACGTTCAACCAGCATCATCTGGAACCAGAGAGCATACGACCATTGTTCGCCTAAACGTCTTCGAACCGGCATCGATCAGCCAGACGATGAAGGCACAAAATGACTTTGCATCAAAGAACAGCCCAAACAGGATTCCGCAGCAAGCGTTCGTCAATTATCTGGTCATTCGAACGAAAGTAGGCAAGATGTTCATCGGACGAGAAGCGAGCGCTTCATCGACGGGTCGATATGCGGCGGTTCGTCGCGAAAACGCGAGCACGAACATTTGTCGAGCAGGCAAGCGTCATCGACCAGCGGACACCTGAAAGAGCAGCGGTTCGCGTTCGAGAACATGATCTGGTCATCGACTCAGTCGCAGCTTTGCTGGTTCTGCCCGCGAAGCGCTCGATGCACCGTTCAGCAGCGCGTTCATCGATCTTTAGTTAAAGTCGAGCAAAACATCGGTTGTCGTCGAGCATCGACCAACATAAAGGGCTTCCTTCACGGTCAACGAAAGGGCGTGCTGGTCGATCTTTAGAAACACGAGCGGCCCACCAGCGCAGGTCGTCATCGACGGCCCAGTAAAGCGGTTCATCAAACATTCGCGTCAGTCGAAAAGCGGTTCATCGACGCACGAAGGCTCTTCATATCGGGATCAAAGTCGACAGACTTCCATTCGTTATTCAGCCCGAAAGCACCGTACCAGCAGAAGCGCAATCTTCATCGACGGTGTTCGACCAAAGTCTAAGCGCGCGGTTCTTCCATCGGAATCCACAGCAGCAGAGGAAGCGCTCGTTCATCGACCGTCATTATCGACGGTCATCAGTTCGTTGCTCAACATCGACGCAATAAATATCGACGCAAGCATTCAGCCCGCCTACCGGGACGTCAGACGGGTCATCTATCGTGACGTCACAGCATAGCAACATCTGCCCACGCAGCTTTAAGTTCATCGACGCAGAAACGAGTGAAAGGGCAAACGTCACCGACAGTCGTTCATATCGGGGATCGGTTACTCCAAGTCATAGCAAGCGGTTCTTCGACGCAACATCAGTCGAAAGGCTTCCGACGGCGGCATAGTCGAAGCGGTCGACGCGTCATGAGAGCGAGCGCTCTTCATCGATCGGCCCGAAACAGCAAGCGCAGCTCGATTCATCGAAAATATCGACGAGGTTCACGAGAAACATCGACCGCCCACCACGTCTATAACATCGACGACCGCAGCAACCTTCAATATTATTCACCAGCGATGGTTTATATCGGTTCGTCAGCATATGCCCGGTCGATTCAGCGTCGACGCAACAACGGCACCGGTCAGTAGTCGCAGTCATCGACGTCGGTCTGTATGCTGTCATTTGAGCAGCGTTCTTCATTCAACACAAAGCCCAGCAAAGCCGCAAAATTACGATCGCCCAGTCGGCAACAAAGTCTATGCTAACATTGACGGGCTCCACCGTGAAAGCGTTCAGCCCAGGGTCGACTTTGCCATTCCAGCGACGCAGTTCACTGCCCAGCAGTATAAGTTCTCTGACAATCCATGTCACCACCGACGAGCCTATACGACAGCCATTCAGCCGCGGCGGACAGTCTATAGCGTTCACGCTCCAACAGCCGACGCAACAGCTCAGCCGCGCTCACCGGAGCAGCGTTATGTCTTCATCAGCACCAGTCGAGCAACCGATCAATAAAGTTCATTTGCAGGCGGCGAATAGTCAGCAAGCAAAGCCATCAATATCGAAGCGGTCGTCACGCGGTTCTTCAGCCTGCCCTTCGGGAACACCAGTCGGAGCGCGAATACCCAGCAGATCAGAACCAGTCGACGTAACGAGAGCGAAGTTCAACATCAGTTCGCGAATATTGACAGTTCTTTCGTTTGTCGAGCAGCGTTATCTTTAATGTTCAGTGCGCCACAGCGCACCGACGTCAATATCTGAAGCGAGCGCCTTCATTGACCGAAACACGTCGGCAGCAAGCGTCGACGCACATGGTTCGACGAACAGTATCAAGCATCGTCGCGATGACATCGATTATTCAGCCTGGGTAAGAAAGGCGTCACGGCGAGAAGCGTTCTGGTCGGCGGTGGTGTAATATCGGCTCAAAGCGAGAAGCCAACAGTCGAGGGTCGATCGTCATAGAACCATTTGCGTTCTTCATTGTCGAGCGGTCGACCAGTCGAAAGTAACCGTATTTGACCGGAAACACAGTCGAAGCGAGCGCCTTCTTCGAACATACCATTGAACGCAGTCAACCGGTAATCAGTCGGCAGCACCTTTCGCGTCATCTATGAAGTATGTTTCATCGACGGTTATCAGTCGAGCAGTAAGCTTCACGGTCATACGGTTTTCATCGCGAAAATACGTCGGAGCAGTAGCAGACGCACCAGTCGAAAGAAAAGAGTTTTCATTGTTCAGTCGAGAAAGCTGTTCTCTTCGAGCCGGATCGTTCTGACGTGTCATTTAAGCCGGTTCATTGTGTCCGTGCCGTGCGGTTTCATCGACGTCATCAATACCGGACGGTAAATGGCTTATTTAAACACGCCCAGTAGCTCAGCGGGTCATTTATAAAGTACCACTGCAATTGACAGTGCGGTCATTTCAGTCGGTAACAGTCGGTGCGTTTCCGTCGCGCGGTTCATTGACGCAAGCCGAGTGTCATCGAATATTACGGGTCATCGAAAATACGCGTCATTCAATCGAAAGTAAGTGTTCAGATTGTAACAAGAATGAGTGTTTCTTCGATGGACGGAAAGAGCTTCCGTCGAGTGCGGTCGCGGTTCTTCATTGGATGGTCATCGAGAAATATTAACACGACGGCGAGCGAAAATATTGCATCAGCGAAGCGAGTACCAGCAGTGTCGATCGCAGCCCACGATGTCATTTAACGCGTTCATCGAGTATTGACGGAAGCGATACCGTTATAAATCGTCGCCGAAGTTTCAGTCGCTATGCGGTTATATCGCCAGTCGCGTGTTCTTCACGGCAGCGTTTTCACCGGCACGAAGGACGGTCACCAGCCGAGTAAGTGTTCTTCAGGTCATTCAGTCGGCAGGCGGTTCTTCATTGACGCAACACAAACGGTAATATTGACAATACTGCGCGGTTCGACCAGTCGAAAGAAACAGTGAAGTCGTCGACCGTCATTCGTAAGCGGTTGACGGTCATTGAAAGCGGTTCGACGCGGTCGTTCGGTTCACGCGTCGTCATCAGTATGTTTCGGTTTCCAATATCGTCACGCAAACACAATTTTCACGATCGTCACTTCAGTTCATAGTTCTTCAGATGAAGCGTTCATCGAGAAAGCGTCATTGCCTTCAGTTCGGCGGGTAGCGCCGGACGTCAGCGAAGGTATCATCATTACTGGCAAAGCGGTTTCGATGGACGGCATCGTCGAGGCCGATAAGTCGAAGCCCAGTAACAGTTCAGTGAACAGTAGTAATATTTAGTCGAAAGGTGCGCGGTCGTCCGAAGGCATCGGTAATGTCAATTTGCGTACTTTCATCAGTTCGGCGGTCGATCAACAGGCGCTTCGACGGGTCATTTCGTCGAGTAGTAAAGTAATAAAGTTCCAGTGCAAAATACCAGTTTATAAAGCGGTTCGATGCAAACACAGAAAATTAACGGAACACAGTCGTAAGCGGTTTTCGATCGAGGTAACATCGGTAAACATTAGTCGGAGTAAAAGCCAGAGCCCGCAAAGTGTTCGGGACAGTTAGTTCAGGTCGGTAAAATAGGTTATCGCACGGCACAGTCGAGGAAGCCGATGACGCATCATCGCAGCGCGGTCAACGCACAGTCGGCGTACCCTTCATCGGTGAGTAGCAGCCCTCATCTATCGCGCGTCGAAAATTTCTTCATTGACGTTCTGTCGAGTAATAATTGACGGGGTCATTCAGTCGTTAGAAGTGGTTGATGCGGGTCACAGTATAGTAGTTTCGACGTATCATCCGAAATGACGGAAGCATCGCGAGTGCGGTTCTTCACGATTGCGTCACATGAGTGCGAACAGTCATCCAGAAAGTGAGCGCCTTCACCGACAGCCGCAGTGCGGTTTCCTTCATTGATATCGCGACAGTCGAGTGTTCGCCACCGACGTCATTTAAGTTTCTCTTCATTGACGTACATTCAGTCGAGTAGTAAGTACCACAACAGTAGTAAGTGGCTCTTCATTGACGGGGTCATTCAGTCAGAGCTGATGGTTATTTCAGTCGAGTACTCAAGGGAAACATTATCATAGTAAAGGGTTCTTCATTGAACGGTAGCAGAGTTCAATGAAGAACCACTTACTACTCGACTGAATGACCTGTCCAGTGAAGAACCACTTACTACTCGACTAAATGACCCGTCAAAGGAAGAACCACTTACTACTCCGACTGAATGACTACTCGTCCAATGAAGAAGAACCACTTACTACTCGACTGAATGACCCGTCCAATGAAGAACCATTTACTACTCGACTGAATGACCCGTCCAGTGAAGAAACACCTACTACTCTATTGAATGACCCGTCCAGTGAAGAACCACTTACGACTGGACTGAATGACCCGTCCAATGAAGAACCACTTACTACTCAACTAAATGACCCGTCCAATGAAGAACCACTTACTACCCTATTGAATGACCCGTCCAGTGAAGAAACACTCGACTTCCTCGACTGAATGCCCGTGCAATGAAGAACCCTCTTACTACTCGACTGAATAACCTGTCCAATGAAGAACCACTTACTACTCGACTGAATGACCCGTCCAATGAAGAACCACTTACTACTCGACTGAAATGACCTGTCCAATGAAGAACCCCTTACTACTTCGACTGGAATGACCCGTCCAATGAAGAACCACTTACTACTCGACTGAATGACCTTTCCAATGAAGAACCCCTTACTACTCGACTGAATGACCTGTCCAAATGAAGAACCACTTACTACTCGACTGAATGCTCCGTCCAATGAAGAAACACTTACTACTCGACTAAATGACCCGTCCAATGAAGAAACACTCACTTCCTCGACTGAATGCCCCGTCCAATGAAGAACCCCTTACTACTCGACTGAATGACCCGTCCAATGAATAACCACTTACTACTCGACTGAATGACCCGTCCAATGAAGAAACAGTTACTACTCGACTGAATGACCCGTCCAATGACGAACCACTTACTCCTCGACTGAATGACCCGTCCAATGAAGAACCCCTTACTACTCTACTGAATAACCGTTCCAATGAAGAACCACTTACTACTCGACTGAATGACCCGTCCAATGAAGAACCCCTTAGTACTCGACTGAATAACCCGTCCAATGAAGAAACACTCACTTCCTCGACTGAATGACCCGTCCAATGAAGAGCCACTTACTACTCGACTGAATGACCCGTCCATTGAAGAACCACTTACTACTCGACTGAATGCTGCGTCCAATGAAGAAACACTTACTACTCGACTAAATGACCTGTCCAGTGGCGAACCACTCACTACTCGACTGAATGCCCCGTCCAATGAAGAACCCCTTACTACTTGACTGAATAACCCGTCCAGTGAAGAAACACTCACTTCCTCGACTGAATGACCCGTCCAATGAAGAACCACTTACTACTCGACTAAATGACCTGTCCAATGAAGAACCACTTACTACTCGACTGAATGCTCCGTCCAATGAAGAACCACTTACTACTCGACTGAATGACCAGTCCAATGAAGAAACACTCACTTCCTCGACTGAATGGCCCGTCCAATGAAGAACCCCTTACTACTCTACTGAATGACCCGTCCAATGAAGAACCACTTCCTACTCGACTGAATGACCCGTCCAATGAAGAACCACTTACTACTCGACAGAATGCTCCGTCCAATGAAGAAACACTTACTACTCGACTAAATGACCTGTCCAGTGGGGAACCACTTACTACTCGATTGAATGACCCTTCCAATGAAGAACCCCTTACTACTCGACTGAATGACCCGTCCAATGAAGAACCACTTACTACTCGACTGAATGACCTGTCTAATGAAGAAACACTCACTTCCTCGACTGAATGCCCCGTGCAATGAAGAACCTATTACTACTCGACTGAATAACCTGTCCAATGAAGAACCACTTACTACTCGACTGAATGGCCCGTCCAATGAAGAACCACTTACTACTCGACTAAATGACCTGTCCAATGAAGAACCCTTACTACTCGACTGAATGACCCGTCCAATGAAGAACCACTTACTACTCGACTAAATGACCCGTCCAATGAAGAACCACTTACTACTCGACTAAATGACCTGTCCAATGAAGAACCACTTACTACTCGACTGAATGACCCGTCCAATGAAGAACCACTTACTACTCGACTGAATGACCCGTCCAGTGAAGAACCACTTACTACTCGACTAAATGACCCGTCAAAAGAAGAACCACTTACTACTCGACTGAATGACCCGTCCAATGAAGAACCACTTACTACTCGACTGAATGACCCGTCTGTCCAATGAAGAACCATTTACTACTCGACTGAATGACCCGTCCAGTGAAGAAACACCTACTACTCTATTGAATGACCCGTCCAGTGAAGAACCACTTACGACTGGACTGAATGACCCGTCCAATGAAGAACCACTTACTACTCAACTAAATGACCCGTCCAATGAAGAACCACTTACTACCCTATTGAATGACCCGTCCAGTGAAGAAACACTAACTTCCTCGACTGAATGCCCCGTGCAATGAAGAACCTCTTACTACTCGACTGAATAACCTGTCCAATGAAGAACCACTTACTACTCGACTGAATCACCCGTCCAATGAAGAACCACTTACTACTCGACTAAATGACCTGTCCAATGAAGAACCCCTTACTACTCGACTGAATGACCCGTCCAATGAAGAACCACTTACTACTCGACTGAATGACCTGTCCAATGAAGAACCACTTACTACTCGACTGAATGACCCGTCCAATGAAGAACCACTTACTACTCGACTGTGAAACACACCCGTCAATGAGCTGTCCAATGAACCTGTCTCAAATGAAGAACCACTTACTACTCGACTGAATGACCCGTCCAATGAAGAACCACTTACTACTCGACTGAATGACCTGTCCAATGAAGAACCACTTACTACTCGACTGAATGACCCGTCCAATGAAGAACCACTTACTACTCGACTGAATGACCCGTCCAATGAAGAACCACTTACTACTCGACTGAATGACCCGTCAAATGAAGAACCACTTACTACTCGACTGAATGACCCGTCCAATGAAGAACCACTTACTACTCGACTGAATGACCCGTCCAATGAAGAACCACTTACTACTCGACTGAATGACCCGTCCAATGAAGAAACACCCGTCCATAAGAACCACTTACTACTGAATGAATGCTGCGTCCAATGAAGAACCACTTACTACTCGACTAAATGACCTGTCCAGTGGCGACTGACTACTCGACTGAATGACCGTCCAATGAAGAACCACTTACTACTCAACTAAATGACCCGTCCAATGAAGAACCACTTACTACCCTATTGAATGACCCGTCCAGTGAAGAAACTACTAACTTCGACTGAATGCCCGTGTGCAATGAAGAACCTCTTACTACTCGACTGAATAACCTGTCCAATGAAGAACCACTTACTACTCGACTGAATGACCCGTCCAATGAAGAACCACTTACTACTCGACTAAATGACCTGTCCAATGAAGAACCCCTTACTACTCGACTGAATGACCCGTCCAATGAAGAACCACTTACTACTCGACTGAATGACCTTTCCAATGAAGAACCCCTTACTACTCGACTGAATGACCCGTCCAATGAAGAACCACTTACTACTCGACTGAATGCTCCGTCCAATGAAGAAACACTTACTACTCGACTAAATGACCCGTCCAATGAAGAAACACTCACTTCCTCGACTGAATGCCCCGTCCAATGAAGAACCCTTACTACTCTCGACTGAATGACCCGTCCAATGAATAACCACTTACTACTCGACTGAATGACCCGTCCAATGAAGAAACAGTTACTACTCGACTGAATGACCCGTCCATTGACGAACCACTTACTCCTCGACTGAATGACCCGTCCAATGAAGAACCCCTTACTACTCTACTGAATAACCGTTCCAATGAAGAACCACTTACTACTCGACTGAATGACCCGTCCAATGAAGAACCCCTTAGTACTCGACTGAATAACCCGTCCAATGAAGAAACACTCACTTCTCGACTGAATGACCCGTCCAATGAAGAGCCACTTACTACTCGACTGAATGACCCGTCCATTGAAGAACCACTTACTACTCGACTGAATGCTGCGTCCAATGAAGAAACGCTTACTACTCGACTAAATGACCTGTCCAGTGGCGAACCACTCACTACTCGACTGAATGCCCTGTCCAATGAAGAACCCTTACTACTTGACTGAATAACCCGTCCAGTGAAGAAACACTCACTTCCTCGACTGAATGACCTGTCCAATGAAGAACCACTTACTACTCGACTAAATGACCTGTCCAATGAAGAACCACTTACTACTCGACTGAATGCTCCGTCCAATGAAGAACCACTTACTACTCGACTGAATGACCAGTCCAATGAAGAAACACTCACTTCCTCGACTGAATGGCCCGTCCAATGAAGAACCCTTACTACTCTACTGAATGACCCGTCCAATGAAGAACCACTTCCTACTCGACTGAATGACCCGTCCAATGAAGAACCACTTACTACTCGACAGAATGCTCCGTCCAATGAAGAAACACTTACTACTCGACTAAATGACCTGTCCAGTGGGGAACCACTTACTACTCGATTGAATGACCCTTCCAATGAAGAACCCCTTACTACTCGACTGAATGACCCGTCCAATGAAGAACCACTTACTACTCGACTGAATGACCCGTCTAATGAAGAAACACTCACTTCCTCGACTGAATGCCCCGTGCAATGAAGAACCTATTACTACTCGACTGAATAACCTGTCCAATGAAGAACCACTTACTACTCGACTGAATGGCCCGTCCAATGAAGAACCACTTACTACTCGACTAAATGACCTGTCCAATGAAGAACCCCTTACTACTCGACTGAATGACCCGTCCAATGAAGAACCACTTACTACTCGACTAAATGACCCGTCCAATGAAGAACCACTTACTACTCGACTAAATGACCCTGTCCAATGAAGAACCACTTACTACTCGACTGAATGACCCGTCCAATGAAGAACCACTTACTACTCGACTGAATGACCCGTCCAGTGAAGAACCACTTACTACTCGACTAAATGACCCGTCAAAGGAAGAACCACTTACTACTCGACTGAATGACCCGTCCAATGAAGAACCACTTACTACTCGACTGAATGACCCGTCCAATGAAGAACCACTTACTACTCGACTGAATGACCCGTCCAGTGAAGAAACACCTACTACTCTATTGAATGACCCGTCCAGTGAAGAACCACTTACGACTGGACTGAATGACCCGTCCAATGAAGAACCACTTACTACTCAACTAAATGACCCGTCCAATGAAGAACCACTTACTACCCTATTGAATGACCCGTCCAGTGAAGAAACACTAACTTCCTCGACTGAATGCCCGTGCAATGAAGAACCTCTTACTACTCGACTGAATAACCTGTCCAATGAAGAACCACTTACTACTCGACTGAATGACCCGTCCAATGAAGAACCACTTACTACTCGACTGAATGACCTGTCCAATGAAGAACCCCTTACTACTCGACTGAATGACCCGTCCAATGAAGAACCACTTACTACTCGACTGAATGACCTGTCCAATGAAGAACCACTTACTACTCGACTGAATGACCCGTCCAATGAAGAACAACTTACTACTCGACTGAATGACCCGTCCAATGAAGAACCACTTACTACTCGACTGAATGACCCGTCCAATGAAGAACCACTTACTACTCGACTGAATGACCTGTCCAATGAAGAACCCCTTACTACTCGACTGAATGACCCGTCCAATGAAGAACCACTTACTACTCGACTGAATGCCCCGTCCAATGAAGAACCACTTACTACTCGACTGAATGACCCGTCCAATGAATAACCACTTACTACTCGACTGAATGACCCGTCCAATGAAGAAACAGTTACTACTCGACTGAATGACCCGTCCAATGACGAACCACTTACTCCTCGACTGAATGACCCGTCCAATGAAGAACCCCTTACTACTCTACTGAATAACCGTTCCAATGAAGAACCACTTACTACTCGACTGAATGACCCGTCCAATGAAGGACCACTTCCTACTCGACTGAATGACCCGTCCAATGAAGAACCCCTTAGTACTCGACTGAATAACCTGTCCAATGAAGAAACACTCACTTCCTCGACTGAATGACCCGTCAAATGAAGAGCCACTTACTACTCGACTGAATGACCCGTCCAATGAAGAACCACTTACTACTCGACTGAATGCTGCGTCCATTGAAGAAACACTTACTACTCGACTAAATGACCTGTCCAGTGGCGAACCACTCACTACTCGACTGAATGCCCCGTCCAATGAAGAACCCCTTACTACTTGACTGAATAACCCGTCCAGTGAAGAAACACTCACTTCCTCGACTGAATGCCCCGTCCAATGAAGAACCACTTACTACTCGACTAAATGACCCGTCCAATGAAGAACCACTTACTACTCGACTGAATGCTCCGTCCAGTGAAGAACCACTTACTACTCGACTGAATGACCAGTCCAATGAAGAAACACTCACTTCCTCGACTGAATGGCCCGTCCAATGAAGAACCCCTTACTACTCTACTGAATGACCCGTCCAATGAAGAACCACTTCCTACTCGACTGAATGACCCGTCCAATGAAGAACCACTTACTACTCGACAGAATGCTCCGTCCAATGAAGAAACACTTACTACTCGACTAAATGACCTGTCCAGTGGGGAACCACTTACTACTCGATTGAATGACCCTTCCAATGAAGAACCCCTTACTACTCGACTGAATGACCCGTCCAATGAAGAACCACTTACTACTCGACTGAATGACCCGTCTAATGAAGAAACACTCACTTCCTCGACTGAATGCCCCGTGCAATGAAGAACCTCTTACTACTCGACTGAATAACCTGTCCAATGAAGAACCACTTACTACTCGACTGAATGGCCCGTCCAATGAAGAACCACTTACTACTCGACTAAATGACCTGTCCAATGAAGAACCCTTACTACTCGACTGAATGACCCGTCCAATGAAGAACCACTTACTACTCGACTAAATGACCCGTCCAATGAAGAACCACTTACTACTCGACTAAATGACCTGTCCAATGAAGAACCACTTACTACTCGACTGAATGACCCGTCCAATGAAGAACCACTTACTACTCGACTGAATGACCCGTCCAGTGAAGAACCACTTACTACTCGACTAAATGACCCGTCAAAGGAAGAACCACTTACTACTCGACTGAATGACCCGTCCAATGAAGAACCACTTACTACTCGACTGAATGACCCGTCCAATGAAGAACCATTTACTACTCGACTGAATGCCCCGTGCAATGAAGAACCTCTTACTACTCGACTGAATAACCTGTCCAGTGAAGAACCACTTACGACTGGACTGAATGACCCGTCCAATGAAGAACCACTTACTACTCAACTAAATGACCCGTCCAATGAAGAACCCCTTACTACTCGACTGAATGACCCGTCCAATGAAGAACCACTTACTACTCGACTGAATGACCCGTCCAATGAAGAACCACTTACTACTCGACTGAATGACCCGTCCAATGAAGAACCACTTACTACTCGACTGAATAACCCGTCCAATGAAGAAACACTTACTACTCGACTGAATGACCTGTCCAATGAAGAACCACTTACTACTCGACTGAATGACCTGTCCAATGAAGAACCCCTTACTACTCGACTGAATGACCCGTCCAATGAAGAACCACTTACTACTCGACTGAATGCCCCGTCCAATGAAGAACCCTTACTACTCGACTGAATGACCCGTCCAATGAATAACCACTTACTACTCGACTGAATGACCCGTCCAATGAAGAAACAGTTACTACTCGACTGAATGACCCGTTCAATGACAAACCACTGACTCCTCGACTGAATGACCCGTCCAATGAAGAACCCCTTACTACTCTACTGAATAACCGTTCCAATGAAGAACCACTTACTACTCGACTGAATGACCCGTCCAATGAAGAACCACTTACTACTCGACTGAATGACCCGTCCAATGAATAACCACTTACTACTCGACTGAATGACCCGTCCAATGAAGAAACACTTACTACTCGACTGAATGACCTGTCCAATGAAGAACCACTTACTACTCGACTGAATGACCCGTCCAATGAAGAACCCCTTACTACTCGACTGAATGACCCGTCCAATGAAGAACCACTTACTACTCGACTGAATGACCCGTCCAATGAAGAAACACTTCCTACTCGACTGAATGACCCGTCCAATGAAGAACCACTTACTACTCGACTGAATGACCCGTCCAATGAAGAACCACTTACTACTCGACTGAATGACCCGTCCAATGAAGAACCACTTACTACTCGACTGAATGACCCGTCCAATGAAGAACCACTTACTACTCGACTGAATGACCCGTCCAATGAAGAAACACTTACTACTCGACTAAATGACCTGTCCAGTGGCGAACCACTTACTACTCGATTGAATGACCCGTCCAATGAAGAACCCCTTACTACTCGACTGAATGACCCGTCCAATGAAGAACCACTTACTACTCGACTGAATGACCCGTCCAATGAAGAAACACTCACTTCCTCGACTGAATGACGCGTCCAATGAAGAACCACTTACTACTCGACTAAATGACCTGTCCATTGAAGAACCCTTACTACTCGACTGAATGACCCGTCCAATGAAGAACCACTTACTACTCGACTGAATGCTCCGTCCAATGAAGAAACACTTACTACTCGACTAAATGACCTGTCCAGTGGCGAACCACTTACTACTCGATTGAATGACCCGTCCAATGAAGAACCCCTTACTACTCGACTGAATGACCCGTCCAATGAAGAAACACTCACTTCCTCGACTGAATGACCCGTCCAATGAAGAACCCCTTACTACTCTACTGAATGACCCGTCCAATGAAGAACCACTTACTACTCGACTGAATGACCCATCCAATGAAGAACCACTTACTACTCGACTGAATGACCCGTCCAATGAATAAACACTCACTTCCTCGACTGAATGCCCCGTCCAATGAAGAACCCCTTACTACTCGACTGAATGACCCGTCCAATGACGAACCACTTACTACTCGACTGAATGACCCGTCCAATGAAGAAACAGTTACTACTCGACTGAATGACCCGTTCAATGACAAACCACTTACTCCTCGACTGAATGACCCGTCCAATGAAGAACCCCTTACTACTCTACTGAATAACCGTTCCAATGAAGAACCACTTACTACTCGACTGAATGACCTGTCCAATGAAGAACCACTTCCTACTCGACTGAATGACCCGTCCAATGAAGAACCCCTTAGTACTCGACTGAATAACCCGTCCAATGAAGAAACACTCACTTCCTCGACTGAATGACCCGTCCAATGAAGAGCCACTTACTACTCGACTGAATGACCCGTCCAATGAATAACCACTTACTACTCGACTGAATGCTGCGTCCAATGAAGAAACACTTACTACTCGACTAAATGACCTGTCCAGTGGCGAACCACTTACTACTCGATTGAATGACCCGTCCAATGAAGAACCCCTTACTACTCGACTGAATGACCCGTCCAATGAAGAACCACTTACTACTCGACTGAATGACCCGTCCAATGAAGAAACACTCACTTCCTCGACTGAATGACGCGTCCAATGAAGAACCACTTACTACTCGACTAAATGACCTGTCCATTGAAGAACCCCTTACTACTCGACTGAATGACCCGTCCAATGAAGAACCACTTACTACTCGACTGAATGCTCCGTCCAATGAAGAAACACTTACTACTCGACTAAATGACCTGTCCAGTGGCGAACCACTTACTACTCGATTGAATGACCCGTCCAATGAAGAATGACTACTCGTCCAATGAAGAAGAACCACTTACTACTCGACTGAATGACCCGTCCAATGAAGAACCACTTGACCCGTCCAATGACTCTTACTGAACTGAATGACCATCCAATGAAGAACCACTTACTACTCGACTGAATGACCCGTCCAATGAAGAACCACTTACTACTACTGAATGACTCAATGAATCACTCGACTGAATGCCCAGTCCAATGAAGAACCCCTTACTACTCGACTGAATGACCCGTCCAATGACGAACCACTTACTACTCGACTGAATGACCCGTCCAATGAAGAACCCCTTACTACTCTACTGAATAACCGTTCCAATGAAGAACCACTTACTACTCGACTGAATGACCCGTCCAATGAAGAACCACTTACTACTCGACTAAATGACCCGTCAAATGAAGAACCCCTTACTACTCGTCTGAATAACCCGTCCAATGAAGAACCACTTACTACTCGACTGAATGCTGCGTCCAATGAAGAAACACTTACTACTCGACTAAATGACCTGTCCAGTGGCGAACCACTTACTACTCGACTGAATGACCCGTCCAATGAAGAACCCCTTACTACTCGACTGAATGACCCGTCCAATGAAGAACCACTTACTACTCGACTGAATGACCCGTCCAATGAAGAAACACTCACTTCCTCGACTGAATGCCCCGTCCAATAAAGAACCTCTTACTACTCGACTGAATGACCCGTCCAGTGACGAACCACTTACTACTCGACTGAATGACCCGTCCCATGAAGAACCCCTTACTACTCGACTGAACCTCTTTGACATACCACAAAAGTCCTCTCATGTTCATCACTCTATTTTGCTACCTTCATCGATCATTAATTCTTTCAAACCCAATCTAAATCTGACAAATAAAATCATATAACTTTCTGGTTCAAGAAGACATTTAAACGATCTGTAAGATTCATATACTCTCGTTTAAATTGAAATGCCAGTTTTGAAAAAAGAACATTAATAGATTGATACATGACCAACTATCATGGACAACCGGACAATGCTTTAAGCGTATGGATATACAGTATACGCACTGATTATTGTAGTCATTGATTCAGCAAACTGAAAATGCCTAATATTCCACCCGTGAATGAAACGTTTGTTTACTGAAGCCATTTCTATCATAGATAATCATTATCTGTATTTATGTATATATGTTCAGTATTATCACTGTATTAGCACCACTGAGCATCTGTCAGGTGGATATTAGGCCCTTTTCAAATGTATTATTATCATTAAAATTTGACGTCACCTTGTTTCGTGGATTATGAAGTCGGTTATAGTATATCACTATGTACGACAGCCCATTGCAGTAAGTATTGCCACAGAGGAAAGCAGACGAGGAGAGGTGACAAGATTTGTGCTTATGGTATCTTGTGACTTGTAAAATCCTACATCAAGATCACAATTCCCACATCAACATCACAATATCCACATCAACATCACAATATCCACATCAACATCACAATTCAACATCTCAACATCTCAACATCACAATTCCCACATCAACATCACAATATCCACATCAACATCACAATATCCACATCAACATCACAATATCCACATCAACATCACAATATCCACATCAACATCACAATATCCACATCAACATCACAATATCCACATCAACATCACAATTCCCATCAACATCACAATATCCATCACAATATCCAACATCATCAACATCACAATTCCACATCAACATCACAATATCACAATATCATCAATATCCGCGTCCATCCCTTCGAAAAACAACAATATCGGTTTTATCGAGATTCACCATTAAACCGGAGTGCACTGTGATGTAATGTAATATGGTGAGTTGGTTTTGTAATCCAGGAACAGTATCCGATACAAGTACAACATCGTCTGCAAACATGAGATGTAGAATTTCGGTTTTGGGCCCATGGTATGGTATCTTGTTACTTGTAAAATCCTACATCAAGATCACAATTCCCACATCAACATCACAATATCCACATCAACATCACAATATCCGCATCAATATCCACATCAACATCACAATATGCACATCAACATCACAATATCCACATCAATATCCACATCAACATCACAATATCCGCATCAATATCCACATCAACATCACAATATGCACATCAACATCACAATATCCGCATCAATATCCACATCAACATCACAATATGCACATCAACATCACAATATCCACATCAATATCCACATCAACATCACAATATCCACATCAACATCTCAACATCACAATATCCATTTGAAGTAAACATATGGTCTGTGGTTGAATATCCCTGGGCCTTCTACACCCTGCCTGACTCTCTGGTATCTTGTCTCTTATATTAGGCCAATTCGTAATACGAATATTCAAGATAGATGTATATAGTTTACTTAATACGCATGGTAAGGATATTCCTCTATAATTGTTTTGGGCTGCTTCGATCGCCCTTTTTATGAAGAGGCACTATGATAGCTGTACTCCAGGCATTGAGGTATAATTAGAACTCCGTCCATCTGGTTTACCCCTTTTTTAATGATTGAGACATGAGCTTATTTCAGACTCAGTAATAGGATTCTCCAAACTGGTTATCTCCCAATTGACAGACACCCATTTGACAGACACCCAATTGACAGACACTGAACTAGAAGGTTAATTAGGATAACACCTACGGGTATAATGGAACAGTCCACTTTCTAGTGAGTAGAGCAGGGTGAGCCTGAAACAGGTTCGTCACTGAGGAGTTTGATTGTGGATAAATAGAACTTTGTTGGGATTAAATGATAAATGATTTCTCTTCTCAAAATTGATTTTACTATCAATTACTATCGAATATAAAAAAAGGTTTGTCACTGAGAGGTTTGATTGTGTTTATTGATAGAAAAGACCCCTCCCAATAATAGCATATGTACAACAGAAGTTAACTGAGAAACGTTTTGTTGGTGAGATATAGATATGTACATATTTGAAAACATTCTGATTTGCAGTAAAGGAGACACCTGCATTGCCATGTAAGATACGATTATTAACAATAAGTGTTCTAATTTTAACAATACTTTCTAAAGATTGTAACAGTTTGTGTCTTTGAATAGTATACAATGGACATTCAAGGAAGTAATGAAAAACATTCTCACATCCATGTCCACATTCACATGATGCGTCATATTTTAAATATTTATTCTAAATAAATCGTAATTAAGTGCACTCGTCACATATCTTAATATTGTGTACAGAACATATAACTTCTTTATTCCATATGAATAATATTTAGGTTCACATTTGTCTTTATTTGATTTATATGATACAACAGTGTCGCAATTTCTAATGTTTTCAATATGATGATGCCGACTCCCGTTAGACTAGACTAGACTAGACGGTCTTTATATTGCAGCAATAAAAATTCAAATTACTGTCTCTTCGTCCATCTTTCAAAATAAATAATATAACTTCATTTTGAACCTGTGTTTTTATTTGGACTATTCCATTATAATGTGCAGGTAACAGGTAGTAGATAATCTGTCCACTGAACCGTAAATGTTGTTGTTTTAAGGTGTCTGCAAACTGGCTGTCTGCGTAATGGGAGGACACCTCCAACATACAATTGTCAATTTCATCTAAAACAACAGTTTCATCAATTTTATAATCTTGACTGCTAGATACATCTTCGTTCATCATAAAATCACAATATAAGTTCTTAAAATGACGATATAATGTTGGTATATCAATAGGACAAGTTGAACTTTTAGCGGAGATACTTCAAAGTTCCTTCGAGAATGCAGATGGCGTGTTGATAGATAAACGTAACGTGGAGCTCTTTTTACGTTGATACAAATATTTAACCTTTCTACATTCGTTCTTGTATCTGTTACGCAATGTACAGTAGCGGTGTTTACTGGTAGATGATTTGGTACTTCTATCGCGTCAACGTAAGTTCACGTCTTGCCTCTCGTCTTGCATGTCGGCAATTATTATCATAAAATCTGGATATTTGATTTATTTGGAGGTTTTCTAAACACTTCAGCAGCATTTAGAAGACTTCTGACAAAATAATTTAATGATGACAACATCTGCACTTAAGTATTAAGTAAATCTAGGAAATCCCTGGCAAATCTATCGTTCCATGTGTTTCTAGAAAATGGCTCATCATAACATTTTATCGACTGTATTTACGGGATTTGCATATTTACAGCGTAACTTCAAACTAGCTGGTAATGTTAAGATTCAATTCTTGAGTGCAAGAGAACATATTTAAAATGTGGGTGAATATTTAAAGACGCAATGAAATAGTTGATGACACTGCACCCAATTTCTGAAATACATGTGAACATCATCGATTGCAGTTCGACCACTGCATATATACAGGTTGGGCAGAAAACATCCAACAACTTTCGCCCAAAGAAATTTACAATTCAGTCACTAGAGTTTCTGTGATCTATGGGATAATGTGTCCGTGTGTCCTTACGGTGTGTCCGTGTGTCCTGATCGTGTGTCAGTGTGTCCTGATCGTGTGTTAGTGTGCCTTTCGGGTGTGTTAGTGTGTCCTGATGGTGTGTCCATGTGTCCTGACGGTGTGTAAGTCTGTCCTGACGGTGCATCCATGTGTCCTGACGGTGTGTAAGTCTGTCCTGACGGTGTGTAAGTCTGTCCTGACGGTGTATCCGTGTGTCCTGACAGTGTGTAAGTCTGTCCTGACGGTGTATCCATGTGTCCTCACTGTGTATCCATGTGTCCTGACGGTGTGTCCGTGTGTCCTGATGGTGTGTCCGCGTGTCCGGACGGTGTGTACGTCTGTCCTGACGGTGCATTCATGTGTCCTGACGGTGTGTAAGTCTGTCCTGACGGTGTGTAAGTCTGTCCTGACGGTGCATCCATGTGTCCTGACAGTGTGTAAGTCTGTCCTGACGGTGTATCCATGTGTCCTGACTGTGTATCCATGTGTCCTGACCGTGCATTCATGTGTCCTGACAGTGTGTCTGTCCTGACGGTGTATCCATGTGTCCTGACGGTGCATCCATGTGTCCTGACGGTGTGTAAGTCTCTCCTGATTGTGTATCCGTGTGTCCTGACGGTGTGTAAGTCTGTCCTGACTGTGTATCCGTGTGTCCTGACTGTGTATCCATGTCTCCTGACAGTGTGTAAGTCTGTAATGACGGTGCATCCATGTGTCCTGACAGTGTGTAAGTCTGTCCTGACGGTGTATCCGTATGTCCTGACAGTGTGTAAGTCTGTCCTGACGGTGCATCCATGTGTCCTGAATGTGTGTAAGTCTGTCCTGACGGTGTATCCATGTGTCCTGACAGTGTGTAAGTCTGTCCTGACGGTGCATCCATGTGTACTGACGGTGTATAAGTCTGTCCTGACTGTGTATCCATGTGTCCTGACAGTGTGTAAGTCTGTCCTGACGGTGTATCCGTGTATCCTGACGGTGTGTAAGTCTGTCCTGACTGTGCATCCATGTGTCTTGACGGTGCATATGTCTGTCCCGACTGTGTATCCGTGTGTCCTGACAGTGTGTAAGTCTGTCCTGACTGTGTAACCATGTGTCCTGACAGTGTGTAAGTCTGTCCTGACTGTGTATCCATGTGTCCTGACTGTCCATCCATGTGTCCTGACAGTGTGTAAGTCTGTCCTGACTGTGTATCCATGTGTCCTGACTGTGTATCCGTGTGTCCTGCCGGTGTGTAAGTCTGTCCTGATGGTGTATCCGTGTGTCCTGATGATGTGTAAGTCTGTCCTGACGGTGTATCCATGTGTCCTGACTGTGTGTTTGTCGGTCCTGACTGTGTATCCATGTGTCCTGACTGCATCCATGTGTCCTGACGGTGTGTAAGTCTGTCCCGACTGTGTATCCATGTGTTCTGACTGTGTATCCATGTGTCCTGACGGTGTATCCATGTGTCCTGACGGTGTATCCATGTGTGTCCTGACGGTGTGTAAGTCTGTCCTGACTGTGTATCCATGTGTCCTGACAGTGTGTTAGTCTTTCCTGACGGTGTATCCGTGTGTCCTGACTGTATATCCGTGTGTCCTGACTGTGTATCCATGTGTCCTGACTGTGTATCCATGTGTCCTGGCGGTGTGTAAGTCGGTCCTGATTGTGTATCCATGTGTCCTGAGGGTGCATCCATGTGTCCTGACGGTGTATAAGTCTGTCCTGACTGTGTATCCATGTGTCCTGACTGTGCATCCATGTGTCCTGAATGTGGGTAAGTCTGTAATGACGGTGTATCCATGTGTCCTGACGGTGTATCCGTGTGTCCTGACAGTGTGTAAGTCTATCCTGACGGTGCATCCATGTGTCCTGACGGTGTGTAAGTCTGTCCTGACGGTGTATCCGTGTGTCCTGACAGTGTGTAAGTCTGTCCTGACGGTGTATCCGTGTGTCCTGACAGTGTTTAAGTCTGTCCTGACTATGTATCCATGTGTCCTGACAGTGTGTAAGTCTGTCCTGACTGTGTATCCATGTGTCCTGACTGTCCATCCATGTGTCCTGACAGTGTGTAAGTCTGTCCTGATGGTTCATCCGTGTGTCCTGATGGTGTGTAAGTCTGTCCTGACGGTGTATCCATGTGTCCGGACTGTGTGTTAGTCTGTCCTGACTGTGTATCCATGTGTCCTGACTGTGCATCCATGTGTCCTGACGGTGTGTAAGTCTGTCCCGACTGTGTATCCATGTGTCCTGACTGTGTATCCATGTGTCCTGACGGTGTATCCATGTGTCCTGACGGTGTATCCATGTGTGTCCTGACGGTGTGTAAGTCTGTCCTGACTGTGTATCCATGTGTCCTGACAGTGTGTTAGTCTTTCCTAACGGTGTATCCGTGTGTCCTGACTGTATATCCTTGTGTCCTGACTGTGTATCCATGTGTCCTGGCTGTGTATCCATGTGTCCTGACGGTGTGTAAGTCGGTCCTGACTGTGTATCCATGTGTCCTGACGGTGCATCTGTGTGTCCTGACGGTGTATAAGTCTGTCCTGACTGTGTATCCACGTGTCCTGACTGTGTATCCATGTGTCCTGACGGTGTATCCTTGTTTCCTGACTATGTGTAAGTCGGTCCTGACTGTGTATCCATGTGTCCTGACTGTGCATTCATGTGTCCTGACGGTGTATCCATGTGTATTCATGAAGTCGGTCCTGACTGTGTATCCATGTCCTGACTGTGTATCCATGTGTCCTGACAGTGTGTAAGTCTATCCTGACGGTGTATCCGTGTGTCCTGACAGTGTATAAGTCTGTCCTGACTGTGCATCCATGTGTCCTGAATGTGTGTAAGTCTGTCCTGACGGTGTATCCGTGCGTCCTGACAGTGTATAAGTCTGTCCTGACGGTGTATCCGTGTGTCCTGACAGTGTGTAAGTCTGTCCTGACGGTACATCCATGTGTCCTGACGGTGTTTAAGTCTGTCCTGACTGTGTATCCATGTGTCCTGAATGTGTGTAAGTCTCTCCTGACGGTGTATCCGTGTGTCCTGACTGTCAGTGTATAAGTCTGTCCTGACGGTGTATCCGTGTGTCCTGACAGTGTGTAAGTCTGTCCTGACGGTGCATCCATGTGTCCTGACGGTGTATAAGTCTGTCCTGACTGTGTATCCATGTGTCCTGACTGTGCATCCATGTGTCCTGACAATGTGTAAGTGTGTCCTGACGGTGTATCCGTGTGTCCTGACAGTGTATAAGTCTGTCCTGACTGTGCATCCATGTGTCCTGAATGTGTGTAAGTCTGTCCTGACGGTGTATCCATGTGTCCGGACTGTGTGTTAGTCTGTCCTGACTGTGTATCCATGTGTCCTGACTGTGCATCCATGTGTCCTGACGCTGTGTAAGTCTGTCCCGACTGTGTATCCATGTGTCCTGACTGTGTATCCATGTGTCCTGACGGTGTATCCATGTGTCCTGACGGTGTATCCATGTGTGTCCTGACGGTGTGTAAATCTGTCCTGACTGTGTATCCATGTGTCCTGACAGTGTGTTAGTCTTTCCTAACGGTGTATCCGTGTGTCCTGACTGTATATCCTTGTGTCCTGACTGTGTATCCATGTGTCCTGGCTGTGTATCCATGTGTCCTGACGGTGTGTAAGTCGGTCCTGACTGTGTATCCATGTGTCCTGACGGTGCATCTGTGTGTCCTGACGGTGTGTAAGTCTGTCCTGACTGTGTATCCACGTGTCCTGACTGTGTATCCATGTGTCCTGACGGTGTATCCATGTTTCCTGACTATGTGTAAGTCGGTCCTGACTGTGTATCCATGTGTCCTGACTGTGCATTCATGTGTCCTGACGGTGTATCCATGTTTCCTGACTGTGTGTAAGTCGGTCCTGACTGTGTATCCATGTGTCCTGACTGTGTATCCATGTGTCCTGACAGTGTGTAAGTCTATCCTGACGGTGTATCCGTGTGTCCTGACAGTGTATAAGTCTGTCCTGACTGTGCATCCATGTGTCCTGAATGTGTGTAAGTCTGTCCTGACGGTGTATCCGTGCGTCCTGACAGTGTATAAGTCTGTCCTGACGGTGTATCCGTGTGTCCTGACAGTGTGTAAGTCTGTCCTGACGGTACATCCATGTGTCCTGACGGTGTTTAAGTCTGTCCTGACTGTGTATCCATGTGTCCTGAATGTGTGTAAGTCTCTCCTGACGGTGTATCCGTGTGTCCTGACTGTCAGTGTATAAGTCTGTCCTGACGGTGTATCCGTGTGTCCTGACAGTGTGTAAGTCTGTCCTGACGGTGCATCCATGTGTCCTGACGGTGTATAAGTCTGTCCTGACTGTGTATCCATGTGTCCTGACTGTGCATCCATGTGTCCTGACAATGTGTAAGTGTGTCCTGACGGTGTATCCGTGTGTCCTGACAGTGTATAAGTCTGTCCTGACTGTGCATCCATGTGTCCTGAATGTGTGTAAGTCTGTCCTGACGGTGTATCCGTGCGTCCTGACAGTGTATAAGTCTGTCCTGACTGTGTATCCGTGTGTCCTGACATATTATTAAGTCTGTCCTGACGGTACATCCATGTGTCCTGACGGTGTATAAGTCTGTCCTGACGGTGTATCCATGTGTCCTGAATATGTGTAAGTCTGTCCAGACGGTGTATCCGTGTGTCCTGACGGTGTGTAAGTCTGTCCTGACTGTGCATTCATGTGTCCTAACACTGTATTAGTCTGTCCTGACGGTGTATCCGTGTGTCCTGACTGTATATCCATGTGTCCTGACTGTGCATCCATGTGTCCTGAATGTGGGCAAGTCTGTAATGACGGTGTATCCATGTGTCCTGACGGTGTATCCGTGTGTCCTGACAGTGTGTAAGTCTATCCTGACGGTGCATCCATGAGTCCTGACGGTGTGTAAGTCTGTCCTGACGGTGCATCCATGTGTCCTGACGGTGTATAAGTCTGTCCTGACTGTGTATCCATGTGTCCTGACTGTGCATCCATGTGTCCTGACAATGTGTAAGTGTGTCCTGACGGTGTATCCGTGTGTCCTGACAGTGTATAAGTCTGTCCTGACTGTGCATCCATGTGTCCTGAATGTGTGTAAGTCTGTCCTGACGGTGTATCCGTGCGTCCTGACAGTGTATAAGTCTGTCCTGACTGTGTATCCGTGTGTCCTGACAGTGTGTAAGTCTGTCCTGACGGTACATCCATGTGTCCTGACGGTGTATAAGTCTGTCCTGACTATGTATCCATGTGTCCTGAATATGTGTAAGTCTGTCCAGACGGTGTATCCGTGTGTCCTGACGGTGTGTAAGTCTGTCCTGACTGTGCATTCATGTGTCCTAACACTGTATTAGTCTGTCCTGACGGTGTATCCGTGTGTCCTGACTGTATATCCATGTGTCCTGACTGTGCATCCATGTGTCCTGAATGTGGGTAAGTCTGTAATGACGGTGTATCCATGTGTCCTGACGGTGTATCCGTGTGTCCTGACAGTGTGTAAGTCTATCCTGACGGTGCATCCATGTGTCCTGACGGTGTATAAGTCTGTCCTGACGGTGTATCCGTGTGTCCTGACAGTGTGTAAGTCTGTCCTGACGGTGCATCGATTTGTCTTGACGGTGTATAAGTCTGTCCTGACTGTGTATCCATGTGTCCTGAATGTGTGTAAGTCTGTCCTGACGGTGTATCCGTGTGTCCTGACAGTGTATAAGTCTGTCCTGACGGTGTATCCGTGTGTCCTGACAGTGTGTAAGTCTGTCCTGACGGTGCATCCATGTGTTCTGACGGTGTATAAGTCTGTCCTGACTGTGTATCCATGTGTCCTGAATGTGTGTAAGTCAGTCCTGACGGTGTATCCATGTGTCCTGACGGTGTATCCGTGTGTCCTGACAGTGTGTAAATCTATCCTGACGGTGCATCCATGTGTCCTGACGGTGTATAAGTCTGTCCTGACTGTGTATCCATGTGTCCTGACGGTGTGTAAGTCTGTTCTGACGGTGCATCCATGTGTCTTGACGGTGCATAAGTCTGTCCAGACTGTGTATCCGTGTGTCCTGACAGTGTGTAAGTCTGTCCTGACGGTGTATCCGTGTGTCCTGACAATGTTTAAGTCTGTCCTGACTATGTATGCATGTGTCCTGACAGTGTGTAAGTCTGTCCTGACTGTGTATCCATGTGTCCTGACTGTCCATCCATGTGTCCTGACAGTGTGTAAGTCTGTCCTGATGGTTCATCCGTGTGTCCTGATGGTGTGTAAGTCTGTCCTGACGGTGTATCCATGTGTCCGGACTGTGTGTTTGTCGGTCCTGACTGTGTATCCATGTGTCCTGACTGTGCATCCATGTGTCCTGACGGTGTGTAAGTCTGTCCCGACTTTGTATCCATGTGTCCTGACTGTGTATCCATGTGTCCTGACGGTGTATCCATGTGTCCTGACGGTGTATCTATGTGTGTCCTGACGGTGTGTAAGTCTGTCCTGACTGTGGATCCATGTGTCCTGACAGTGTGTTAGTCTTTCCTGACGGTGTATCCGTGTGTCCTGACTGTATATCCGCTTGTCCTGACTGTGTATCCATGTGTCCTGGCTGTGTATCCATGTGTCCTGACGGTGTGTAAGTCGGTCCTGACTGTGTATCCATGTGTCCTGACGGTGGATCTCTGTGTCCTGACGGTGTGTAAGTCTGTCCTGACTGTGTATCCACGTGTCCTGACTGTGTATCCATGTGTCCTGACGGTGTATCCATGTTTCCTGACTATGTGTAAGTCGGTCCTGACTGTGTATCCATGTGTCCTGACTGTGCATTCATGTGTCCTGACGGTGTATCCATGTTTCCTGACTGTGTGTAAGTCGGTCCTGACTGTGTATCCATGTGTCCTGACTGTGTATCCATGTGTCCTGACAGTGTGTAAGTCTATCCTGACGGTGTATCCGTGTGTCCTGACAGTGTATAAGTCTGTCCTGACTGTGCATCCATGTGTCCTGAATGTGTGTAAGTCTGTCCTGACGGTGTATCCGTGCGTCCTGACAGTGTATAAGTCTGTCCTGACGGTGTATCCGTGTGTCCTGACAGTGTGTAAGTCTGACCTGACGGTACATCCATGTGTCCTGACGGTGTTTAAGTCTCTCCTGACTGTGTATCCATCTGTCCTGAATGTGTGTAAGTCTCTCCTGACGGTGTATCCGTGTGTCCTGACGGTGTGTAAGTCGGTCCTGACTGTGTATCCATGTGTCCTGACGGTGGATCTCTGTGCCCTGACGCAGTGTAAGTCTGTCCTGACTGTGTATCCACGTGTCCTGACTGTGTATCCATGTGTCCTGACGGTGTATCCATGTTTCCTGACTATGTGTAAGTCGGTCCTGACTGTGTATCCATGTGTCCTGACTGTGCATCCATGTGTCCTGACGGTGTATCCATGTCTCCTGACTGTGTGTAAGTCGGTCCTGACTGTGTATCCATGTGTCCTGACTGTGTATCCATGTGTCCTGACAGTGTGTAAGTCTGTCCTGACGGTGTATCCGTGTGTCCTGACAGTGTATAAGTCTGTCCTGACTGTGCATCCATGTGTCCTGAATGTGTGTAAGTCTGTCCTGACGGTGTATCCGTGTGTCCTGACAGTGTATAAGTCTGTCCTGACGGTGTATCCGTGTGTCCTGACAGTGTGTAAGTCTGTCCTGACGGTACATCCATGTGTCCTGACGGTGTATAAGTCTGTCCTGACTGTGTATCCATGTGTCCTGAATGTGTGTAAGTCTCTCCTGACGGTGTATCCGTGTGTCCTAACTGTCAGTGTATAAGTCTGTCCTGACGGTGTATCCGTGTGTCCTGACAGTGTGTAAGTCTGTCCTGACGGTGCATCCATGTGTCCTGACGGTGTATAAGTCTGTCCTGACTGTGTATCCATGTGTCCTGACTGTGCATCCATGTGTCCTGACAGTGTGTAAGTGTGTCCTGACGGTGTATCCGTGTGTCCTGACAGTGTATAAGTCTGTCCTGACTGTGCATCCATGTGTCCTGAATGTGTGTAAGTCTGTCCTGACGGTGTATCCGTGCGTCCTGACAGTGTATAAGTCTGTCCTGACTGTGTATCCGTGTGTCCTGACAGTGTGTAAGTCTGTCCTGACGGTACATCCATGTGTTCTGACGGTGTATAAGTCTGTCCTGACTGTGTATCCATGTGTCCTGAATGTGTGTAAGTCTGTCCTGACGGTGTATCCGTGTGTCCTGACGGTGTATAAGTCTGGCCTGACTGTGCATTCATGTGTCCTAACAGTGTATTAGTCTGTCCTGACGGTGTATCCGTGTGTCCTGAATGTATATCCGTGTGTCCTGACGGTGTATCCATGTATCCTCACTGTGTATCCATGTGTCCTGACGGTGTGTAAGTCGGTCCTGACTGTATATCCATGTGTCCTGACTGTGCATCCATGTGTCCTGACGGTGTGTAAGTCTGTCCTGACTGTGTATCCATGTGTCCTGACTGTGTATCCATGTGTCCTGACTGTGTATCCATGTTTCCTGACTGTGTGTAAGTCGGTCCTGACTGTGTATCCATGTATCCTGAGTGTGCATCCATGTGTCCTGACGGTGAGTAAGTCTGTCCTGACTGTGTATCCATGTGTCCTGACTGTGCATCCATGTGTCCTGACGGTGTATCCATGTTTCCTGACTGTGTAAGTCTGTCCTGACTGTGTATCCATGTGTCCTGACTGTCTATCCATGTATCCTGACAGTGTGTAAGTCTGTCCTGACGGTGTATCCGTGTGTCCTGACAGTGTATAAGTCTGTCCTGACTGTGCATCCATGTGTCCTGAATGTGTGTAAATCTCCCCTGACGGTGTATCCGTGTGTCCTGACAGTGTATAAGTCAGTCCTGACGGTGTATCCGTGTGTCCTGACAGTGAGTAAGTCTGTCCTGACGGTGCATCCATGTGTCCTGACGGTGTATAAGTCTGTCCTGACTGTGTATCCATGTGTCCTGACTGTGCATCCATGTGTCCTGGCAGTGTGTACGTCTGTCCTGACGGTGTATCCGTGTGTCCTGACAGTGTATAACTCTGTCCTGACTGTGCATCCGTGTGTCCTGAATGTGTGTAAGTCTGTCCTGACGGTGTATCCGTGTGTCCTGACAGTGTATAAGTCTGTCCTGACGGTGTATCCGTGTGTCCTGACGGTGTGTAAGTCTGTCCTGACGGTGCATCCATGTGTCCTGACTGTGTATAAGTCTGTAATGACGGTGTATCCATGTGTCCTGACTGTGCATCCATGTGTCCTGAATGTGTGTAAGTCTGTCCTGACGGTGTATCCATGTGTCCTGACGGTGTATCCGTGTGTCCTGACAGTGTATAAGTCTATCCTGACGGTGCATCCATGTGTCCTGACGGTGTGTATTTCTGTCCTGACGGTGCATCCATGTGTCCTGACAGTGTGTGAGTCTGTCCTGAGTGTGTATCCGTGTGTCCTGACAGTGTGTGAGTCTGTCCTGACGGTGTATCCATGTGTCCTGACTGTGTATCCGTGTGTCTTGCCGGTGTGTAAGTCTGTCCTGATGGTGTATCCGTGTGTCCTGACGGTGTATAAGTCTGTCCTGACTGTGTATCCATGTGTCCTGAATGTGTGTAAGTCTGTCCTGACGGTGTATCCGTGTGTCCTGACGGTGTGTAAGTCTGTCCTCACTGTGCATCCCTGTGTCCTAACAGTGTATTAGTCTGTCCTGACGGTGTATCCGTGTGTCCTGACTGTATATCCGTGCGTCCTGACGGTGTATCCATGTATCCTCACTGTGTATCCATGTGTCCTGACGGTGTGTAAGTCGGTCCTGACTGTATATCCATGTGTCCTGACTGTGGATCCATGTGTCCTGACGGTGTGTAAGTCTGTCCTGACGGTGTATCAATGTGTCCTGACTGTGTATCCACGTGTCCTGACTGTGTATCCATGTTTCCTGACTGTGTGTAAGTCTGTAATGACTGTGTATCCATGTGTCCTGACTGTGCATCCATGTGTCCTGACGGTGAGTAAGTCTGTCCTGACTGTGTATCCGTGTGTCCTGACTGTGCATCCATGTGTCCTGACTGTGTATACATGTTTCCTGACTGTGTGTCAGTCGGTCCTGACGGTGCATCCGTGTGTCCTGAAAGTGTGTAACTCTGTCCTGACGGTGTATCCGTGTGTCCTGACAGTGTATAAGTCTGTCCTGACTGTGTATCCGTGTGTCCTGACAGTGTGTAAGTCTGTCCTGACGGTGCATCCATGTGTCCTGACGGTGTATAAGTCTGTCCTGACGGTGTATCCATGTGTCCTGACTGTGTATCCATGTGTCCTGAATATTTGTACGTCTGTCCTGACGGTGTATCCATGTGTCCTGACGGTGTATCCGTGTGTCCTGACACTGTGTAAGTCTATCCTGACGGTGCATCCATGTGTCCTGACGGTGTATAAGTCTGTCCTGACTGTGTATCCATGTGTCCTGACGGTGTGTAAGTCTGTCCTGACGGTGTATCCATGTGTCCTGACAGTGTGTAAGTCTGTCTTGACTGTGTATCCATGTGTCCTGACAGTGTGTAAGTCTGTCCTGACGGTGTATCCATGTGTCCTGACTGTCCATCCATGTGTCCTGACAGTGTGTAAGTCTGTCCTGACGGTGTATCCATGTGTCCTGACTGTGTATCCGTGTGTCCTGCCGGTGTGTAAGTCTGTCCTGATTGTGTATCCGTGTGTCCTGACGGTGTGTAAGTCGGTCCTGACGGTGTATCCATGTGTCCTGACTGTGTGTTAGTCGGTCCTGACTGTGTATCCATGTATCCTGACTGTGCATCCATGTGTCCTGACTGTGTGTAAGTCTGTCCCGACTGTGTATCCATGTGTCCTGACTGTGTATCCATGTGTCCTGACGGTGTATCCATGTGTCCTGACTGTGTATCCATGTGTCCTGACAGTGTGTAAGTCTGTCCTGACTGTGGATCCATATGTCCTGACACTGTGTAAGTCTGTCGTGACGGTGTATCCGTGTCCTGACTGTGCATCCATGTGTCCTGACAGTGTGTAAGTCTGTCCTGACTGTGTATCCGTGTGTCCGGACTGTATATCCGTGTGTCCTGACGGTGTATCCATGTGTCCTGACTGTGTATCCATGTTTCCTGACTGTGTGTAAGTCGGTCCTGACTGTGTATCCATGTGTCCTGACTGTGCATCCATGTGTCCTGACGGTGTGTAAGTCTGTCCTGACTGTGTATCCATGTGTCCTGACTGTGTATCCATGTGTCCTGACTGTGTATCCATGTTTCCTGACTGTGTATCCACATGTCCTGACGGTGTGTAAGTCTGTCCTGACTGTGTATCCGTGTGTCCTGACTGTGTATCCATGTGTCCTGACAGTGTGTAAGTCTGTCCTGACTGTGTATCCGTGTGTCCTGGCTGTGTATCCATGTGTCCTGACGGTGTGTAAGTCTGTCCTGACGATGTATCCGTGTGTCCTGACTGTGTATCCATGTGTCTTGACGGTGTGTAAGATTTTCCTGTCTGTGTATCCATGTGTCCTGACGGTGTCTAAGTCTGTCCTGACGGTGTATCCATGTGTCCTGACGGTGGGTAAGTCTGTCCTGACGGTGTATCCGTATGTCCTGATTGTGTATCCGTGTGTGCTGACGGTGTGTTCGTGTTTCCTGATGGTGCGTCCGTGTCCTGCTGGTGTGTCAGGTTTCGTTATTGTGTGTCAGTGTGTCCTGATGGTGTGTCCGTTTTTCCTGACGGTGTGTCCGTGTGTCCTCGATCTGCGCAATTGGGAAGTGATGACATGTGTTCTGTAGAAAAACCTTGTCAATCAGTATTTGATGAGGAACATGTCGGTAGTGTAAATGCTTGTTAACTAGTAATTAACAAGAAACACGGTACTGGAGGGAAACATTGTCAATCAGTATTTGATGAGGAACATGGCAGTAGTGTTAATGCTTGTTAACCAGTAATTAACAAGAAACACGGTACTGGAGGAAAACATTGTCAATCAGTATTTGATGAGGAACATGGCGGCAGTGTTAATGCTTGTTAACCAGTAATTAACAAGAAACATTGTAAATCAGTATGTGATGAGGAAAACTGTGCTAGACACAATCTCTAGTTAACCACTACTTGACAAGCAACATGGCAGTAACTGAACTGTAGGTGACCAGTACTTGACAAGCAACATGGTAGTAACTGAACTGTAGGTGACATGTACTTGACAAGCAACATGGCAGTAACTGAACAGTAGGTGAACAGTACTTGACAAGCAACATGGCAGTAACTCAACTGTAGGTGACCAGTACTTGACAAGCAACATGGTAGTAACTGAACAGTAGGTGACCAGTACTTGACAAGCAGCATGGCAGTAACTGAACTGTAGGTGACCAGTATTGGCCACGTAACTTGGTAGTAACTGAACTGTAGGTGACCTGTACTTGACAAATAACATGGCAGTAACTGAACTGTAGGTGACCTGTACTTCACAAGCAACATGGTAGAAACTGAACTGTAGGTGATCAGTACTTGACAATCAACATGGCAGTAACTGAACTGTAGGTGACCAGCACTTAACAAGCAGCATGGTAGTAACTGAATTGTATGTGACCTGGACTTGACAAGCAACATGGTAGTAACTGAACTGTAGGTGACATGTACTTGAAGATGAACATGGTAGTAACTGAACTGTAGGTGACCAGTACTTGACAAGCAACATGGTAGTAACTGAACTGTAGGTGACCAGTACTTGACAAGCAACATGGTAGTAACTGAATTGTATGTTACCTGTACTAGACAAGCAGCATGGCAGTAACTGAACTGTAGGTGACCTGTACTTGACAAGCAACATGGTAGTAACTGAATTGTGGGTGACCAGTACTTGACAAGCAACATGGCAGTAACTGAACTGTAGGTGACCAGTACTTGACAATCAACATGGCAGTAACTGAAATGTAGGTGACCTGTACTTCACAAGCAACACGGTAGTAACTGAACTGTAGGTGAGCAGTACTTGACAAGCAGCATGGCAGTAACTGAACTGTAGGTGACCTGTACTTCACAAGCAACTTGGTAGTAACTGAAGTGTAGGTGACCTATACTTGACAATCAACATGGTAGTCACTGAACTCTAGGTGAACAGCACTTGGCAAGCAACATGGTAGTAACTGAACTGTAGGTGACCAGTACTTGACAAGCAACATGGAAGTAACTGAATTGTATGTGACCTGTACTTCACAAGCAACATGGTAGTAACTGAACTTGGGGTGAGCAGTACTTGACAAGCAACATGGTAGTAACTAAATTTCAGGTGACCAGTACTTGACAAGCAGCATGGTAGTAACTGAACTGTAGGTGACCAGTACCTGACAAGCAACATGGTAGTAACCGAACTCTACGTGAACAGTTCTTGACAAGCAACATGGTAGTAACTGAACTGTAGGTGACCAGTACTTGATAAACAACATGGCAGTACCTGAACTGTAGGTGACCTGTACTTCACAAGCAACATGGTAGTAACTGAACTGTAGGTGACCAGTACCTGACAAGCAGCATGGTAGTAACTGAACTCTACGTGAACAGTTCTTGACAAGCAACATGGCAGTAGCTGAACGTTAGGCGACCTGTACTTCACAAGCAACATGGTAGTAACTAACCTGTAGGTGACCAGTACTTGACAAGTAACATGGAAGTACTGAACTCTATGTAACCAGTACTTGTCAAGCAGCATGGCAGTAACTGAACTGTAGGTGACCTCTACTCGACAAGCAACATGGTAGTAACTGAACTTTTGGTGACCAGTACTTGACAAGCAACACGGTAGTAACTGAACTGTAGGTGACCAGTACTTGACAAGCAATATGGCAGTAACTGAACTGTAGGTGACCTTTACTTGACAAGCAACATGGCAGTAACTGAACTGTAGGTGACCAGTACTTGACAAGCAATATGGCAGTAACTTAACTGTAGGTTACCAGTACTTGACACGTAACATGGCAGTAACTGAACTGTAGGTATCCAGTACTTGAGAAGCAACATGGTAGTAACTGAACTGTAGGTGACCGGTACTTGACAAGCAACATGGAAGTAATTGAACTCTAGGTGACCTGTACCTGACAAGCAGCATGGTAGTAACTGAACTGTAGGTGACCAGTACTTGACAAGCAACATGGAAGTAACTGAACTGTAGGTGACCGGTACTTGGCAAGCAACATGGAAGTAACTGAACTGTAGGTGACCAGTACTTGGCAAGCAACATGGAAGTAACTGAACTGTAGGTGACCAGTACTTGACAAGCAACATGGTTTTAATTGAACTGTAGGTGACCAGTACTTGTGAAGCAGCATAGTAGTAACTCAACTGTAGGTGATCTGTACTTGACAAGCAACATGGTTTTAATTGAACTGTAGGTGACCTGTACTTGACAAGCAACATGGTAGTAACTGAACTGTAGGTGACCTCTACTCTACAAGCAACATGGTAGTAACTGAACTGTAGGTGACCTGTACTTGACAAGCAACATGGTAGTAACTGAACTGTAGGTGACCAGTACTTGACAAGGAAAACGGTAGTAACTGAACTGTGGGTGACCAGTACTTGACAAGCAACATGGTAGTAACTGAATTCTAGGTTACCAGTAATAGTCAAGCAGCATGGTAGTAACTGAACTGTAGGTGACCAGTACTTGACAAGCAACATGGTAGTGACTGAACTGTAGGTGACCTCTACTCTACAAGCAACATGGTAGTAACTGAACTGTAGGTGACCTGTACTTGACAAGCAACATGGTAGTAACTGAACTGTAGGTGACCAGTACTTTGACAAGCAAAACGGTAGTAACTGAACTGTGGGTGACCAGTACTTGACAAGCAACATGGTAGTAACTGAATTCTAGGTTACCAGTAATAGTCAAGCAGCATGGTAGTAACTGAACTGTAGGTGACCAGTACTTGACAAGCAACATGGTAGTAACTGAACTGTAGGTGACCAGTACTTGACAAGCAAAACGGTAGTAACTGAACTGTAGGTGACCAGTACTTGAGAAGCAAAACGGTAGTAACTGAACTGTGGGTGACCAGTACTTGACAAGCAACATGGTAGTAACTGAATTCTAGGTTACCAGTAATAGTCAAGCAGCATGGTAGTAACTGAACTGTAGGTGACCAGTACTTGACAAGCAACATGGTAGTAACTGAATTGTGGGTGACCAGTACTTGACAAGCAACATGGCAGTAACTGAACTGTAGGTGACCAGTACTTGACAATCAACATGGCAGTAACTGAAATGTAGGTGACCTGTACTTCACAAGCAACACGGTAGTAACTGAACTGTAGGTGAGCAGTACTTGACAAGCAGCATGGCAGTAACTGAACTGTAGGTGACCAGTACTTGACAATCAACATGGCAGTAACTGAAATGTAGGTGACCTGTACTTCACAAGCAACACGGTAGTAACTGAACTGTAGGTGAGCAGTACTTGACAAGCAGCATGGCAGTAACTGAACTGTAGGTGACCTGTACTTCACAAGCAACTTGGTAGTAACTGAAGTGTAGGTGACCTATACTTGACAATCAACATGGTAGTCACTGAACTCTAGGTGAACAGCACTTGGCAAGCAACATGGTAGTAACTGAACTGTAGGTGACCAGTACTTGACAAGCAACATGGAAGTAACTGAATTGTATGTGACCTGTACTTCACAAGCAACATGGTAGTAACTGAACTTGGGGTGAGCAGTACTTGACAAGCAACATGGTAGTAACTAAATTTCAGGTGACCAGTACTTGACAAGCAGCATGGTAGTAACCGAACTCTACGTGAACAGTTCTTGACAAGCAACATGGTAGTAACTGAACTGTAGGTGACCAGTACTTGATAAACAACATGGCAGTACCTGAACTGTAGGTGACCTGTACTTCACAAGCAACATGGTAGTAACTGAACTGTAGGTGACCAGTACCTGACAAGCAGCATGGTAGTAACTGAACTCTACGTGAACAGTTCTTGACAAGCAACATGGCAGTAGCTGAACGTTAGGCGACCTGTACTTGACAAGCAACATGGTAGTAACTAACCTGTAGGTGACCAGTACTTGACAAGTAACATGGAAGTACTGAACTCTATGTAACCAGTACTTGTCAAGCAGCATGGCAGTAACTGAACTGTAGGTGACCTCTACTCGACAAGCAACATGGTAGTAACTGAACTTTTGGTGACCAGTACTTGACAAGCAACACGGTAGTAACTGAACTGTAGGTGACCAGTACTTGACAAGCAATATGGCAGTAACTGAACTGTAGGTGACCTTTACTTGACAAGCAACATGGCAGTAACTGAACTGTAGGTGACCAGTACTTGACAAGCAATATGGCAGTAACTTAACTGTAGGTTACCAGTACTTGACACGTAACATGGCAGTAACTGAACTGTAGGTATCCAGTACTTGAGAAGCAACATGGTAGTAACTGAACTGTAGGTGACCGGTACTTGACAAGCAACATGGAAGTAATTGAACTCTAGGTGACCAGTACTTGACAAGCAACATGGTAGTAACTGAACTGTAGGTGACCAGTACTTGACAAGCAACATGGAAGTAACTGAACTGTAGGTGACCAGTACTTGACAAGCAACATGGTTTTAATTGAACTGTAGGTGACCAGTACTTGTGAAGCAGCATAGTAGTAACTCAACTGTAGGTGATCTGTACTTGACAAGCAACATGGTTTTAATTGAACTGTAGGTGACCTGTACTTGACAAGCAACATGGTAGTAACTGAACTGTAGGTGACCTCTACTCTACAAGCAACATGGTAGTAACTGAACTGTAGGTGACCTGTACTTGACAAGCAACATGGTAGTAACTGAACTGTAGGTGACCAGTACTTGACAAGGAAAACGGTAGTAACTGAACTGTGGGTGACCAGTACTTGACAAGCAACATGGTAGTAACTGAATTCTAGGTTACCAGTAATAGTCAAGCAGCATGGTAGTAACTGAACTGTAGGTGACCAGTACTTGACAAGCAACATGGTAGTGACTGAACTGTAGGTGACCTCTACTCTACAAGCAACATGGTAGTAACTGAACTGTAGGTGACCTGTACTTGACAAGCAACATGGTAGTAACTGAACTGTAGGTGACCAGTACTTGACAAGCAAAACGGTAGTAACTGAACTGTGGGTGACCAGTACTTGACAAGCAACATGGTAGTAACTGAATTCTAGGTTACCAGTAATAGTCAAGCAGCATGGTAGTAACTGAACTGTAGGTGACCAGTACTTGACAAGCAACATGGTAGTAACTGAACTGTAGGTGACCAGTACTTGACAAGCAAAACGGTAGTAACTGAACTGTAGGTGACCAGTACTTGAGAAGCAAAACGGTAGTAACTGAACTGTGGGTGACCAGTACTTGACAAGCAACATGGTAGTAACTGAATTCTAGGTTACCAGTAATAGTCAAGCAGCATGGTAGTAACTGAACTGTAGGTGACCAGTACTTGACAAGCAACATGGTAGTAACTGAACTGTATGTGACCAGTACTTGACAAGCAGCATGGTAGTAACTGAACTGTAGGTGACCAGTACTTGACAAGCAACATGGCAGTAACTGAACTGTAGGTGACCAGTACTTGACAAGCAACATGGCAGTAACTGAACTGTAGGTGACCTGTACTTGACAAGAAACATGGCAGTAACTGAACTGTAGGTGACCAGTACTTCACAAGCAACACGGTAGTAACTGAACTGTATGTGACCAGTACTTGACAAGCAACATGGTAGTAACTGAACTGTAGGTGAACAGTACTTGACAAGCAACATGGTAGTAACTGAACTGTAGGTGACCAGTACTTGACAAGCAACATGGTAGTAACTGAACTGTAGGTGACCAGTACTTGATACGTAACATGGTAGTAACTGAACTGTGAGTGACCAGTACTTGAGAAGCAACATTGTAGTAACTGAATTCTAGGTCACCAGTACTTTTCAAGCAGCATGGTAGTAACTGAATTCTAGGTTACCAGTACTTTTCAAGCAGCATGGTAGTAACTGAACTGTAGGTGACCAGTACGTGACAAGCAACACGGTAGTAACTGAACTGTAGTTGACCAGTACTTGGCAAGCAATATGGCAGTAACTGAACTGTAGGTGACCTGTACTTGACACGTAACATGGTAGTAACTGAACTGTAGGTGACCAGTACTTGACACGTAACATGGTAGTAACTGAACTGTGGGTGACCTGTACTTGACAAGCAACATGGTAGTAACTGAATTCTAGGTTACCAGTACTTGTCAAGCAGCATGGTAGTAACTGAGCTGTAGGTGACCAGTACTTGACAAGCAACATGGCAGTAACTGACCTGTAGGGGACCAGTACTTGACAAGCCACATGGCAGTAACTGAACTGTATGTAGCCAGTACTTGACAAGCAACATGGAAGTAATTGAACTCTAGGTGACCAGTATTTGACAAGCAACATGGTAGTAACTTAACTGTAGGTGACCTGTACTTCAAAAGCAACATGGCAGTAACTGAACTTCAGGTGACCTGTACTTGACAAGCAACATGGTAGTAACTGAACTGTAGGTGACCAGTACTTGACAAGCAACATGGCAGTAACTGAACTGTAGGTGACCTGTACTTGCCAAGCAACATGGAGGTAACTGGGCTGTAGGTGACCAGTACTTGACAAGCAACATGGCAGTAACTGAACTGTAGGTGACCTGTACTTGACAAGCAACATCGCAGTAACTGAACTGTAGGTGACCTATACTTGACAAGGAAGATGCAATTAACTGAACTGTAGGTGACCAGTACTTGACAAGCAACATGGTAGTAACTGAACTGTAGGTGACCAGTACTTCACAAGCAACATGGTAGTAACTGAACTGTAGGTGACCAGTACTTGACAGGCAACATGGCAGTAACTCAACTGTAGGTGACCTATACTTGAGAAGGAAGATGGTATTAACTGAACTGTAGGTGACCTGTACTTGACAAGCAACATGGTAGTAACTGAACTGTAGGTGACCAGTACTTGAGAAGCAACATGGCAGTAACGCAACTGTAGGTGACCTATACTTGACAAGCAAGATGGTATTAAACTGAACTGTAAGTGACCTGTACTTGACAAGCAACATGGTAGTAACTGAACTGTAGGTGACCAGTACTTCACAAGCAACATGGTAGTAACTGAACTGTAGGTGACCAGTACTTGACAAGCAACATGGCAGTAACTGAACTCTAGGTGACCTGTACTTGACACGTAACATGGTAGTAACTGAACTGTATGTGACCAGTACTTGAGAAGGGGCGGTGGGGTAGCCTAATGGTTAAAGCGTTGGCTCGTCACGCCGAAGACCCAGGTTCGAAACCCCACATGGGCACAATGTGTGAAGCCCATTTCTGGTGTCCCCCGCCGTGATGTTGCTGGAATATTGCTAAAAGCGGCGTAAAACCAAACTCAGTGAGTCAGTCAGTACTTGACAAGCAACATGGTAGTAACTGAACTGTAGGTGACCAGTACTTGACAAGCAACACGGCAGTAACTGAACTGTAGGTGACCTGTACCTCACAAGCAACACGGTAGTAACTGAACTGTAGGTGACCAGTACTTGACAAGCAACACGGTAGTAACTGAACTGTAGTTGACCAGTACTTGACACGTAGCATGGCAGTAACTGAACTGTAGGTGACCAGTACTTGACAAGCAACACGGTAGTAACTAAACTGTAGTTGACCAGTACTTGACACGTAACATGGCAGTAACTGAACTGTAGGTGACCAGTACTTGACAAGCAACACGGTAGTAACTGAACTGTAGGTGACCAGTACTTGACACGTAACATGGCAGAAACTGAACTGTAGGGTCCAGTACTTGACAAGCAACACGGTAGTAACTGAACTGTAGGTGACCAGTACTTGACAAGCAACATGGTAGTAACTGAACTGTAGGTGACCAGTACTTGACAAGCAACACGGTAGTAACTGAACTGTAGTTGACCAGTACTTGACACGTAACATGGCAGTAACTGAACTGTAGGTGACCAGTACTTGACAAGCAACACGGTAGTAACTGAACTGTAGGTGACCAGTACTTGAGAAGCAACATGGTAGTAACTGAACTGACCAGTGGATAGGAGGAACAGGTACATGTGTATAGGTGTATGGTACCATAGGGGCGTGTCACGCTTAGAAACAGCGTTAGAAAGACATATAGGTATATAGACCCTACTCTAGTACTATATAAAAGGAAAGGGATGTAACGACGGAACCACCCCCTCCTCAATCTAAGTTAGATTTCACCATCGTAAACTATTTTTAGGCCCCGTCGAGGCCTACGGATCAAAAGCGAGATGATTTCCCTACAAAATGAGCTATAAATAGTCATAATCGGATATTATTTCAAAAGTTATACGCCACGACTCACCGAAAACAGCTACCTCCGCAATTCCAAGCCAAAATCATGGATCACCCAAGACAGCGAAAACTCACCTATTAAATTCGTTTATTAATTCCAGCCACGTTGACAGCACCTATGTAGGGCTAGATTCGATCGACCCGTGGAATGGCGCTGCCGATCGAATCTAGCCCTACATAGGTGCTGTCAACGTGGCTGGAATTAATAAACGAATTTAATAGGTGAGTTTTCGCTGTCTTGGGTGATCCATGATTTTGGCTTGGAATTGCGGAGGTAGCTGTTTTCGGTGAGTCGTGGCGTATAACTTTTGAAATAATATCCGATTATGACTATTTATAGCTCATTTTGTAGGGAAATCATCTCGCTTTTGAACCGTAGGCCTCGATGGGGCCTTAAAAATAGTTTACGTGGTGAAATCTAACTTAGATTGAGGAGGGGGTGGTTCCGTCGTTACATCCCTTTCCTTTTATATAGTACTAGGGTAGGGTCTACATACCTATATGTCTTTCTAACGCTGTTTCTAAGCGTGACACGCCCCTGTGTATGGTACGGAGTTAATGAACGACTACAGCAGATATCGTGATCCTTGTGGGCACGGACATGAAGCAGGGTACGCTGAACATTGAACACTCCGGGGAAAGGGCATTGAAGAAAATATTTCTATCTGGGATATTTTGTTGTGATATATTGATTTTGAACTGTAAGCTGTGTAAGATACATGTGTTAAATCCGCATCTTTATCAGAAACTGACATATTGACAGCTAAAACCTTCTTGGTATGGATCCTGGTCGTTTCATCCCCAAGTAGTTTTAGCAGGGTCGTGTCAAGCGGGTTCTTTCATTCAAATTCCAAACTAGGTCAAATCATCCCATACTAGGAGTTGTTTCACCCCTAATCAAGAGTTGTTTCACCCCTTATCAAGAGTTGTTTCACCCCTAATCAAGAGCTGTTTCACCCCTTATCAAGAGTTGTTTCACCCCTAATCAAGAGTTGTGTCACCCCTAATCAAGAGTTGTTCAAGAGTTGTCTCACCCTCAATCAAAAGTTGTTTCACCACTAATCAAGAGTTGTGTCACCCCTAATCAAGAGTTGTTTCACCCCTAATCAAAAGTTGTTTCACCCCTAATCAAGAGTTGTCTCACCCTCCATCAAAAGCTGTTTCACCCCTAATCAAGAGTTCTTTCACCCCTAATCAAAAGTTGTTTCACCCCTTATCAAGAGTTGTCTCAGCCTCCATCAAAAGCTGTTTCACCCCTAATCAAGAGTTGTTTCACCCCTAATCAAAAGCTGTTTCACCTCTAATCAAGAGTTGTTTCACCCCTAATCAAGAGTTGTTTCACCCCTTATCAATAGTTGTTCACCACTAATCAAGTGTTGTTTCACCCTAATCAAGAGTTGTTTCACCCTAATCAAAAGCTGTTTAACCCCTAATCAAAAGTTGTTTCACCCCTAATCAAAAGTTGTTTCACCCCTTATCAAGAGTTGTCTCACCCTCCATCAAAAGCTGTTTCACCCCTAATCAAGAGTTGTTTCACCCCTAATCAAAAGCTGTTTCACCCCTAATCAAGAGTTGTTTCACCCCTAATCAAAAGTTGTTTCACCCCTAATCAAGAGTTGTTTCACCCTAATCAAGAGTTGTTTCACCCTAATCAAAAGCTGTTTAACCCCTAATCAAGAGTTGTTTCACCCCTAATCAAAAGTTGTTTCACCCCTTATCAAGAGTTGTCTCACCCTTAAAGGAAAAGCTGTTTCACCCCTAATCAAGAGTTGTTTCACCCCTAATCAAAAGTTGTTTCACCCAAGTACCCTAATCAAGAGTTGTTTCACCCTAATCAAGAGTTGTTTCACCCTAATCAAGAGTTGTTTCACCTTCTAATCAAAAGCTGTTTCACCTACCTTGTTTCACCCCTAATCAAGAGTTGTTTTCACCCTAATCAAAAGCTGTTTCACCCCTAATCAAAAGTTGTTTCACCCCTAATCAAGAGTTGTTTCACCCTAATCAAGAGTTGTTTCACCCTAATCAAGAGTTGTTTAACCCCTAATCAAGAGTTGTTTCACCCCTAATCAAAAGTTGTTTCACCCCTTATCAAGAGTTGTCTCACCCTTAAAGGAAAAGCTGTTTCACCCCTAATCAAGAGTTGTTTCACCCCTTATCAATAGTTGTTCACCACTAATCACGTGTTGTTTCACCCTAATCAAGAGTTGTTTCACCCTAATCAAAAGCTGTTTAACCCCTAATCAAAAGTTGTTTCACCCCTAATCAAAACTTGTTTCACCCCTTATCAAAAGTTGTTTCACCCCTAATCAAGAGTTGTTTCACCCTAATCAAAAGCTGTTTAACCCCTAATCAAGAGTTGTTTCACCCCTAATCAAAAGTTGCTTCACCCCTAAATCAAGAGTTGTTTTACCCCTAATCAAGAATTTTTTCACCCTAATCAAAATTTTATTCACCCCTAATCAAGAATTGTTTCACCCAACTAATTGAGTACATATGTAGAATGGTATTAATGCTTAAATCTGTTAAATCTATTTATGCAATGTTGTTACAACAGTCAGGTAAATGTTACTGTGTCTGTATTGAGAAGACACACATGACTTAAGCTTATATCTCATCTAATCTCATCTCATCACGCTTAAAACTTAAATGAACATATAAATAAGTCAACATTGAGTTAGACATTACACTTGCATTCTGCCAAGGTGACTGCATGTTTTGGGATCTGCCTCAGCTGCAAGAAGAAAGCAAGACCGCGTCAAGACGTCATCGCCATCAACACAGAATATGTGGTACAGGTAATACTTAGGCCTGCATATTAGTACAGCCAATGTAAACTGATAAAATTATTCAAACAATCTGAATATGTTGTTTCGACACTATACATAGATGAATAAAATATTGAAACAATTTTACAGTTGATAATAATAATTATTATTTGCTGGGTGAAACAACCTATAAACGGTGAAACTGTATAGGGTGAAACAACCAGGGTGAAACAGCTTCGAGTGAAACTGTGCTAAACGTGTTTGAAGTGGACGAACCCGTTATCTTTAGTATAGCGCACTGCTGACGGAACCACGTAACGCTCCGCAGACATCAACGTATTGTGGCAGGCGGTACATTTTGATAAAATTCATATTGAAATGTTAATCAAAATATGTAGGGTAAGATCCTTTCTACGATTTCAGTTTGAGAGTGTCTTTGCTTGTGTCTCAACAACCGGTGCACATTGTCGTGAACTATCGCCTTCATGTTGTCACGACAATGCTTTGAAACACTGAAACAGCACTCGCTGGTTTCCGCTCTGAAATTGAATCCTCGTAAAGATGGCGGAGGCAGCCAATGTATTGTCCTATTTGCGACCAAATACTACTTGCCCATGTCTCTGTCTAATTGAAACTAGACGCAAGGCTTTGAAATCACATAATCTTTAGTCAATATTTTGGCAACGGCTGTCGGCCCATCTTTAAGTCTGCTGCACGCACAACCAACTAGGAATAGAGAGTGTTGGCCTTTGAAGTCATTGAAGATGTCAGTATGGACATAACATACCCTTCTCTGTCCGCTATTACAGAGGAAATGTTTTATGATTAACAATAAATCGCTCTACTTGCAACATTATGTGAATGTGGCGTATGGAGGGGTACAGAGCAATGGAGCAGACATTTGCCCTGCATGTGGCGTGTTGCCGTGTGTTGGTTTTCTATTAGGCTTTCAGATTATTGCAGAATCCTGTGTGTTTATTTTTAGGCAATTGAAAATATTAACTCAGACAATCGCCAAACATGGATGAGACGATTTAGTATAGAGGTTTCATGTCCGTGAAAATTGGTCATCAAACAAAGCCGAAGTGTTTCCTAGAAAACACAACAACTTTTATTAAAAGAGAGATCACGGCCGGGACGTCGGTTGCGAATTGATTTATTTGTGTGGCCCGAATCCCGCTTGTCATTACTTTGCTAAGAATTATCAAACATATCAACAATACTTAAATCTATTGCAAACCTAAATATTATGTCTTCTTGAAATTAACTTTAGTTCAAACAGGCGTTTGAGGCGGAACTATCAAGCGTAGTCTTGTCACCCGACAGCTGCTCGTCTGAGACGTCGGGACATGTCATTGTCACCCTCAATACCATAACAGAGCAGTTACTACTAGTGAAGTTTTTTAAGGTTCAAAGATCAGTGGATAAACAATATTTGATTGAGAACGTTCACACGGCTATTGTATGCTGTGAACCGATGTTATCCCACTCCCGTGACATAAGCAAATAGTTAGATTTCTAACACTTTCAGTCTCGACTAACAGCAGGCGATCAAGAAGATATTATCGCTCCACAACTATTGTTGCCCACTTTAAATACGCTTCACTCGAAACAACTTTCCTAACAACTAAACAATAACTTTGGATACTAATTACATCTTGGATACAAATCTCTGTTGAGTTCTTAGCCGTATATTGTTGTACACCTCACTTAGTTGCATCTGAGAAGGCAAATTCCACTTTTGTCTGCATCCAGATTGGGCCAATTACTGTCATGGAGCCCCCACGGAGGACGCCAACCGGCTATTGAACTATTGCTTGTGTGTAGTTTGACTGTGAGGTATGTGTGCGTGTTTCTAATCGCAACAGGATCTGCTGGATCTTGATCCATGAAACTGCCTTCAACTGAGATCGGACATCGAGATAACAAGGTGTCATGCACTGCACACGACACTGTACATTTACAACACAGATACATTGTCATTCGTCAACATACAGACATACATTTACAACACAGATACATTGTCATCAGTTAACATACATATATACATTTACAACACAGATACATTGTCATCAGTCAACATACAGACATACATTTACAACACAGATACATTGTCATCAGTCAACATACAGACATACATTTACAGCACAGATACATTGTCATCAGTCAACATACAGACATACATTTACAACACAGATACACAGTCATCAGTCAACATACATATATACATTTACAACACAGATACATTGTCATCAGTCAACATACAGATACACATTTACAACACAGATACATGGTCATCAATCCACATACAGACATATATTTACAACACAGATACATTGTAATCAGTCAACATACAGACATACATTTACAGCACAGATACATTGTCATCAGTCAACATACAGACATACATTTACAACACAGATACACAGTCATCAGTCAACATACATATATACATTTACAACACAGATACATTGTCATCAGTCAACATACAGATACACATTTACAACACAGATACATGGTCATCAATCCACATACAGACATATATTTACAACACAGATACATTGTAATCAGCCAGCATAAAGACATACATTTACATCACAGATACATTGTAATCAGCCAGCATACAGACATACATTTACATCACAGATACATTGTAATCAGCCAGCATACAGACATACATTTACATCACAGATACACTGCCATCAGCCAGCATACAGACATACATTTACATCACAGATACATTGTAATCAGCCAGCATACAGACATACATTTACATCACAGATACACTGCCATCAGCCAGCATACAGACATAGATTTACATCACAGATACATTGTAATCAGCCAGCATACAGACATACATTTACAACACAGATACACTGCCATCAGCCAGCATACAAACATACATTTACAACACAGTATAAATGTAGAATAATCGTGTCATTTGTACACCGATGATATCGGAACAAGGTAAACTCATTACAAGGCCAAGTATATATTTTTTTCAAATAAAAAAGAGTTTGGGCAGTAAGGGCCGATTCAAGCATATATATAACATAGAGATATATTTGAGCTGGGAATCAGCTATAAAACACATGCACTGAATACCTGTACCCTGCAAGGCAATCTGCTCTGTCATCGCGTTTTACCTGTGAAATATGCCTGGAAGGCACGCAACCTTTTACTTAACGGAAATAAGTCAGTGATTTGCGTCAGATATTGTGTCGACTACTAACAGTCGTGGTTGAAAATTGCCTATCACAATGCTAACAATCTTGTTCTATAAATATATTTCCGTCAATGGCACGTTTAATTGTAGGAACATAACTTTATATAAAACAGCGCGTAACAAATGGAAGCTGCAAGATCAGTGTATATCTAGTATGTGCAGGTGTGTGGACTCATTCTTTCTGTGCATGCAGCTAAAGAAATTAGTATGTATGTGTGCGTGCGTGCGTGCGTGCGTGCGTAGGTAGGTAACGTAGGTAGGTTGGTAGGTACGTATGTAGGTACGTGGTTGGATGGTTGGATGGATGGACAATTACATTTCTATGTTAACGGAATTGTTTTAAACATAGTACAGTTGAACACACCACCAAATACTGATAAACGAACAGACTACAAAATATTTTTCAAATGAAAAAAACACAAAATTTGTGCATTTGAACACAGAACAAAAATATATAGACGAACGTGGCATTTAATACAATATACGTGAGCAAGCACAAATAGAACATGGTACATGTTAAAAACACTTAGTATAGTGTACATGATCAAGCACCAATTATAACATACGTGAATAGACACTGACTATCATATTGTTTGTGTTCACTAAGTGTAATATACGTGAATAGACACTGACTATCATATTGTTTGTGTTCACCAAGTGTAATATACGTGAATAAAAACTGATTAACATATTGTTTGTTTTCACCAAGTGTAATATACGTGAATAGACACTGACTATCATATTGTTTGTCTTCACCAAGTGTAATATACGTGAATAAACACTGACTACCATATTGTTTGTGATCACTACGTGTAATATACGTGAATAGACACTGACTGTCATATTGTTTGTGTTCATCAAGTGTAATATACGTGAATACACACTGACTATCATATTGTTTGTGTTCACCAAGTGTAATATATGTGAATAATCACTGAATATCATATTGTTTGTATTCACCAAGTGTAATATACGTGAATAGACACTGACTGTCATATTGTTTGTGTTCACCAAGTGTAATATACATGAATAGATACTGAATATCATATTGTTTGTGTTCACCAAGTGTAATATGCGTGAATAGACATTGACTATCATATTGTTTGTGTTCACCAAGCGTAATATACGTGAATAAATACTGACTATCATATTGTTTGTGTTAAACAAGTGTAATATACGTGAATAGACACTGACTATCATTTTGTTGTGTTCACTCAGTGTAATATAAGTGAATAGGCACTGACTATCATATTGTTTGTGTTCATCAAGTCTAATATAAGTGAATAAACACTGACTATCATAATGTTTGTGTTCACTAAGTGTAATATAAGTGAATAAACACTGAATATCATATTGTTTGTGTTCTCCAAGTGTAATATAAAATGAATAAACACTGAATATCATATTGTTTGTGATGACTAAGTATAATATAAGTGAACAAACAAAGAATACCATATTGTTTGTGTTCACCAAGTGTAATATACGTGAATAATCACTGAATATCATATTGTTTGTGTTCATCAAGTGTAATATAAGTGAATAAACATTGAATATCATATTGATTGTGATCACTAAGTGTAATATACGTGAATAATCACTGAATTTCACATTGTTTGTGTTCTCCAAGTGTAATATACGTGAATAATCACTGAATATCATATTGTTTGTGTTCACCAAGTGTAATATACGTGCATAATCACTGAATATCATATTGTTTGTGTTCACCAAGTGCAATATACGTGAATTAACAAAGAATATCATATTGATTGTGATCACTAAGTGTAATATACGTGAATAAACAAAGAATACCACATTGTTTGTTTTAAACAAGTGTAATATACGTGAATAAACACTGAATATCATATTGATTGTGATCACCAAGTGTTATATACGTGAATAATCACTGAATATCATATTGTTTGTGTTCATCAAGTGTAATATACGTGAATAAACACAGAATATCATATTGTTTGTTTTAACCAAGTGTAATATACGTGAATAAACACTGACTATCATAATGTTTGTGTTCACTAAGTGTAATATACGTGAATAAACACTGAATATCATATTGTTTGTGTTCTCCAAGTGTAATATACGTGAATAATCACTGAATATCATATTGTTTGTGTGAAAAAGTGTAATATAAAATGAATAAACACTGAATATCATATTGTTTGTGATGACTAAGTATAATATACGTGAATAAACAAAGAATACCATATTGTTTGTGATCACCAAGTGTAATATGCGTGAATAGACATTGACTATCATATTGTTTGTGTTCACCAAGTGTAATATGCGTGAATAGACATTGACTATCATATTGTTTGTGTTCACCAAGTGTAATATACGTGAATAGATACTGAATATCATATTGTTCGTGTTCACTAAGTGTAATATATGTGCATAAACACTGTCTATCATATTGTTTGTTTTCACTAAGTGTAATATAAGTGAATAAACCCTGAATTTCATATTGATTGTGTTCTCAAAGTGCAATATACGTGTATAAACACTAAATATCATATTGTTTGTGTTCACTAAGTGTAATATACGTGAATAAACACTGAATAACATATTGTTTGTGTTCACCAAGTGTAATATACATGAATAAACACTGAATATCATATTGATTCTTTTCTGCAATTGTAACATACGTGAAGAAACACTGAATAACATATTGTTTGTGTTCACCAAGTGTAATATACGTGAATAGACACTAAATTTCATATTCTTTGTGTTCACCAAGTGTAATATGCGTATATAAACACTTAATATCATCTTGTTTTTGTCCACTAATTGTAATATAAATGAATAAACACTGAATATCATATTGATTGTGTTCACTAAGTGTAATATACGTGAATAGACACTGAATATCATATTGTTTGTGTTAACCAAGTGTAACATAAAATGAATAAACACTGAATATCATATTGATTGTATTTTCCAAGTGTAATATATGTGAATAAACACTGAAAATAATATTGTTTGTGATGACTAAGAGTAATATACGTGAATAATCACTGAATATCATATTGTTTGTGTTCACCAAGTGTAATATACGTGAATAATCACTGAATATCATATTGTTTGTGTTAACCAAGTATAATATACGTGAATAATCATTGAATATCATATTGTTTGTGTTCACCAAGTGTAATGTACGTGAATGAACACTGAATATCATATTGATTGTGATCACTAAGTGTAATATACGTGAATAAACACAGAATATCATATTGTTTGTCTTCACCAAGTGTAATATACGTGCATAAACACTGAATATCATATTGTTTGTGATCACTAAGTGTAATATACGTGAATAAACACTGAATATCATATTGTTCGTCTTCACCAAGTGTAATATACGTGAATAATCACTGAATATCATATTGTTCGTGTTCACTAAGTGTAATATATGTGAATAAACACTGACTATCATATTTTTTGTGATCACTAAGTCTAATATATGTGAATAAACACTGACTATCATATTGTTTGTGTTCACCAAGTGTTATATACTTGAATAAACACTGAATATCATATTGTTTTTGTTCACTAAGTGTAATATAAGTGAATAAACACTGAATTTCATATTTATTGTGTCCCAAAGTGCAATATACGTGCATAAACACTGAATATCATATTGTTTGTGTTCACTAAGTGTAATATACGTGAATAAACACTGAATAACATATTTTTTGTGTTCACCAAGTGTAATATATATGAATAAACACTGAATATCATATTGATTCTTTTCTGCAATTGTGATATACGTGAATAGACACTGAATATCATATTCTTTGTGTTCACTAAGTGTAATATGCGTATATAAACACTTAATATCATATTGTTTTTGTTGACTAAGTGTAATATAAATGAACAAACACTGAATATCATATTGATTGTGTTCACCATGTGTAATATACGTGAATAAACACTGAATATCATATTGATTGTATTTTCCAAGTGTAATATATGTGAATAAACACTGAATATAATATTGTTTGTGATGACGAAGTATAATATACGTGAATAAACACTGAATATCATATTGATTGTGCTCTCCAAGTGATATATACGTGAAGAAACACTGAATATCATATTGTTTGTCTTCACCAAGTGTAATACATGTATACGTGAATAAACACTGAATATCATATTGTTTGTTTTCACTAAGTGTAATATACGTGAATAAACACTGACTATCATATTGTTTGTGATCACTAAGTGTCATATACGTGCATAAACACAGAATATCATATTGTTTGTCTTCACCAAGTGTAATATACGTGAATAAACTCTGAATATCATATTGATTGTGTTCTCCAAGTGTAATATACGTGAATAATCACTGAATATCATATTGTTTGTGTTCAGTAAGTGTAATATACGTGAATATGCACATGATCCATTTATGCGGAATATGGTGTACGATATATGATGTACGATATATGCTGTACGATATAAGTTGTACGATATATGCTGTATGGCATTTTGTTAAGGCATCTTTTTAATATATCCCGGTGTCAGGGGTTTCCGGCAATGTAAGACAAAAACGTATTTTTTTCACTTAATATCATTTTAAGTATAAATTTTACTAACATTGAATGATAAAGGATATACTTTTCTATTTCACGCAAAAATATCAAGTGTTCCCTGCAAAAATAGCGTTCATGACATTGTATCAGCGAAACTGTTGCCGCTCTCCACATTTTACAGGTATTTTGTATGGGTTTTCGACGATGATCCATACTTTTCGCTCTGCACTGCGAGGGAGTGTTGTGATCACGTGGCTTCCTATTTATATATTACCTGTCACTGGCAGACCACCGATCTCCCTGAAACTTCGCTTGCTTCTTGTTGTTATATAGGCAATTGATTTTGCATCTGAAGTGGTATTAACGATCTCGGGTAAACAATATTGACGTTTGTTTGCTTTTTATATAACTTAACTTCCGGATTTCCATTGTCAAAAGGGGAGAGGTAGGGAGACTGAGTGAGGGGAGAGGTAGGCACCCGCCCAGCCTATGAAACTGCTTGTGCACTCCGATCGTGCACGTACTCCCCCGATATAGCGCGAGCAATGCAATCGTCGAAATTACCAGAACGCCGAATTCAGCTCGCTTTGGGGTATATGGTGTACGATATATGTTGTATGGCATTTGTTAAGGCATCTTTCTTCTATATATGTTGTACGATATATGCTGTACGGAATGTTGTTAGGGCATCTTTCTTCTACATATGGATCTATGTTCGACATATGGTGTACGATATATGTTGTGTGAAGATGGAACAGATGGAGTCGACAAAGTGAAGGTAAAGGAACAAAGTGGAAAGACAAAGTCGACAGATGAAGTCAAAGAGACAAAGTGAAAATCAAAGGAACAAATTAAGTCGATCTCGAGAACTACGTGAATCTCGAAGAAGTAAAGGAAAATCAAAGAGACAAAGGTAAGTCGACAAAGTAAAGATAAAGTCGTCGACAAAATTAAAGTAAAGAACAAAGTGAAGTCGACAAAGTAAAGGGAAAATCGAACAATGAAGATAAAGGAAGATGAAATCAAAGGTAAAATGAAGTCTGGAAAGTCGAACAAAGTGAAGTCAGAACAAAGTCGAAGTCGAACGAAGATGGACAAGTGAAGTGAAATTAAAGAACGTCGAAGTCGTCGGACAAAGTCGAAGTCGATGAAGTCGACAAAGTCGTCGAAAGTCGGGAACAGGAAGTCGAAGTCGGAGACAAAGTCGTCGTCGAAGACAAGTGAAAGGTCGAAGATCTGGAAAGTCCGGAGACTGAGAGTCGGACTAGGTGAGGGGAGAGGTAAGGGAGACTGGGTGAGGGGAGGTAAGGTAAGGGAGGACTGGGTCGGAGGTGAGGGGAGAGAGAGTGGGGAGACTGAGTGAGTGGGGGAGAAGGGAGACTGAGTGAGGGAGAGGTAGGGAGACTGAGTGAGTGGAGTGGAGGAGTTAGGGAGACTGAGTGAGTGGAGAGGTAGTGAGGCTGAGTGAGTGGAGAGGTAGGGAGACTGAGTGAGTGGAGAGGTAGGGAGGCTGAGTGAGTGGAGAGTTATGGAGTCTGAGTGAGTGGAGAGGTATTGAGGCTGAGTGAGTTGTGAGTTAGGGAGGCTGAGTGTGTAGAGAGGTAAGGAGACTGGGTTAGTGGAGAGGTACGAAGGCTGAGTGAGGGGAGAGGATGGCAGTCTAACACTAACACCTGTCAATGGGATAACACTTCACACATTTTCGGTCAATGGGAAAACACACGTCACACCTTTCGGGTCATTGTGATAACACACGTCACACATTTCCGGTCAATGGGAAAACACACGTCACATATTACCATGTCACCGATATAGAGTGACATGTATTGAACCAAGCCTTTTTTTTGTCACCGTGAACCTTTGTTATAAGGATTATGTAATTTGCTCACAAAAAAATCCTCAATATTGATTCATATCGTGCTTCGGTTCAAATAGATCGTTCTCTTCTTTGTACATTTATGATATAATATAATCCCAGGAAGCCGGATAGTGGAGTTGATGGCCAAGCTGCACATTAGGTAACTATCATATTATCCTGGATTATATTAGTAACATGATTGTCGTCAACAGCTACATTCCTTTACCAATCTAGTTGAGGAATTAAGTGTTTCCCACAATATAATGAATAACTGAACGTGGTGCCATTACAGTGAAGCTAAGTGCCTCATGATTGCCCAGCCAAATTGTTAAAGCGCGTTGTCAAATACTTTCTAGCCTTTTTCACGCTATACGATTACTTGGGAGAGTTTAGGCGAATTGCTATCAGTACACAAGTCAATAAAATAAACATTTCCGTAATGGAATCTGATAAATCTTTAAAGCTAACAATTGTCTATCAATTACAATTATTTCGAGAGAGCAACTTCACTATTGATTTGTTGGCTGCCGACTCCACGAGACAATACCGTTTCATTTCCGCACTCAAACCCCACGTATTCCGTCACTTGGCGTAACATGTGCTTAAACCTTGTCTTCAAAGACAGGCGCCATCGGCTATACAATAACATGGGCGATACCACGGCAAATAACACCGAACTGCCATGCATCATTGATTCCACACTGAACCAGGGAGACTTGCAGCCAAATATTTGTTGCATCCTTTTAACAATAATTCTGTTATGCTGTGATTTTGTTTTAAGCGAATTCTGTATGAAAGCTTTTGGATGAACACATATACGTTGTTCTGTGTCTAGTCCTATATCATGCTCTGTGTCTGGTCCTATATCATGCTCTGTCTCTGGTCCTATATCATGCTCTGTGTCTGGTCCTATGTCATGCTCTGTGTCTGGTACAATATCATGCTCTGTGTCTGGTCCAGTGGCTTGCTCTGTGTCCGGTCCTATATCAAGCCCTCTGTCTGGTCCTACATCAAGCTCTGTGTCTTGTCCTATATCATGCTCTGTGTCTGGTCCTATATCATGCTCTGTGTCTTGTCCTATATCATGCTCTGTCTCTATTCCTATATCATGCTATGTGTCTTGTCCTATAGCATGCCCTGTCTCTGGTCCTATATCATGCTCTGTGTTTGGTCCTATAGCATGCTCTGTGTCCCTGTTAGTGTGGGATGTTATAGCACGAGCTGGGTCTAATCCTATAGCACCCCCTGTGTCGAATCCTGTAGCACTCCCTGTGTCTAATCCTGTAGCACTCATTGTGTCTGATCCTGTAGCACTCCCTGTGTCTAATCCTGTAGCACTCCCTGTGTCTAATCCTGTAGCACTCGCTGTGTCTGATCCTGTAGGACTCCCTGTGTCTAATCCTGTAGCACTCCCTGTGTCTAATCCTGTAGCACTCGCTGTGTCTGATCCTGTAGGACTCCCTGTGTCTGATCCTGTAGCACTCCCTGTGTCTAATCCTGTAGCACTCCCTGTGTCTAATCCTGTAGCACTCGCTGTGTCTAATCCTGTAGCACCCCCTGTGTCTAATCCTGTAGCACTCGCTGTGTCTAATCCTGTAGCACTCCATGTGTCTAATCCTGTAGCACTCCCTGTGTCTAATCCTGTAGCACTCCCTCTGTCTGATCCTGTAGCACTCCCTGTGTCTTATCCTGTAGCACTCCATGTGTCTAATCCTGTAGCACTCCCTGTGTCTCATCCTGTAGCACTCCCTGTGTCTGATCCTGTAGCACTCCCTGTGTCTGATCCTGTAGCACTCCCTGTGTCTCATCCTGTAGCACTCCCTGTGTCTCATCCTGTAGCACTCCCTGTGTCTCATCCTGTAGCACTCCCTGTGTCTGATCCTGTAGCACTCCCTGTGTCTAATCCTGTAGCACTCCCTGTGTCTAATCCTGTAGCACTCCCTGTGTCTCATCCTGTAGCACTCCCTGTGTCTACTCCTGTACCACTCCATGTGTCTGATCCTGTAGCACTCCCTGTGTCTAATCATGTAACAACATTCCCTGTGTCTAATTCTGTAGCACTCGCTGTGTCTAATCCTGTAGCACTCCATGTGTCTGATCCTGTAGCACTCCCTGTGTCTAATCCTGTAGCACTCCATGTGTCTGATGCTGTAGCACTCCCTGTGTCTAATCATGTAACAACATTCCCTGTGTCTAATTCTGTAGCACTCCCTGTGTCTAATCCTGTAGCACTCCCTGTGTCTAATCCTGTAGCACTCCCTGTGTCTAATCCTGTAGCACTCCCTGTGTCTAATCCTGTAGCACTCCATGTGTCTAATCATGTAACAACATTCCCTGTGTCTAATTCTGTAGCACTCGCTGTGTCTAATCCTGTAGCACTCCATGTGTCTGATCCTGTAGCACTCCCTGTGTCTAATCATGTAACAACATTCCCTGTGTCTAATTCTGTAGCGCTCCCTGTGTCTAATCCTGTAGCACTCCCTGTGTCTAATCCTGTAGCACTCCATGTGTCTAATCCTGTAGCACTCCCTGTGTCTAATCCTGTAGCACTCCATGTGTCTAATCCTGTAGCACTCCCTGTGTCTAATCCTGTAGCCCTCCCAGTGTCTAATCCTGTAACGCTCCCTGTGTCTAATTCTGTAGCACTCCCTGTGTCTAATCCTGTAGCACTCCCTGTGTCTAATCCTGTAGCACTCTCTATGTTTAATCCTGTAGCACTCCCTGTGTCTGATCCTATATCACCCCGTGTGTCTAATCCTGTAGCACTCACTGTGTCTAATCCTGTAGCACTCTCTGTGTCTAATCATGTAGCACTCCCTGTGTCTAATCATGTAGCACTCCCTGTGTCTCATCCTCTAGCACTCCCTAAGTCTAATCATGTAGCACTCCCTCTGTCTAATCCTATAGCACCCCCTGTGTCTAATCCTGTAGCACTCACTGTGTCTAATCCTGTAGCCCTCCCTGTGTCTAATCCTATAGCACTCCCTGTGTCTAATCCTATAGCACTCCCTGTGTCTAATCCTGTAGCACTCCCTGTGTCTGAATCCTGTAGCACTCCCTGTGTCTGATCCTGTAGCAATCCCTGTGTCCAATTCTGTAGCACTCCCTCTGTCTAATCCTGTAGCACTCCCTGTGTCTGATCCTGTAGCACTCCCTGTGTCTCATCCTGTAGCACTCCCTGTGTCTAATCCTGTAGCACTCCCTGTGTCTGATCCTGTAGCACTCCCTGTGTCTGATCCTGTAGCACTCACTGTGTCTAATCCTGTAGCACTCCCTGTGTCTCATCCTGTAGCACTCACTGTGTCTCATCCTGCAGCACTCCCTGTGTCTCTTCCTGTTGCACTCCCTGTGTCTCATCCTTTTGCACTCCCTGTGTCTATCCCTTTAGCACTCCCTCTGTCTAATCCTGTAGCACTCCCTGTGTCTCATCCTGTAGCACTCCCTGTGTCTGATCCTGTAGCACTCCCTGTGTCTCATCCTGTTGCACTCCATGTGTCTCATCCTGTTGCACTCCCTGTGTCTAATCCTGTAGCACTCCCTGTGTCTCATCCTGTAGCACTCACTGTGTCTCATCCTGCAGCACTCCCTGTGTCTCTTCCTGTTGCACTCCCTGTGTCTCATCCTTTTGCACTCCCTGTGTCTATCCCTTTAGCACTCCCTCTGTCTAATCCTGTAGCACTCCCCCTGTCTATTCCTGTAGCACTCCCTGTTTCTAATCCTGTAGCACTCCCTGTGTCTGATCCTTTATCTCGCATTGTATCTCTCCCTATAGCAGACCTTGCTTTGTCTGTCAGGTCCCAAAGTAGTCCACAATGTTCTATACACATCAGCCTCTGTGTATCGCAGTAAACAAAAACTATACACATAAGTCTCTGTTTATCGCCATCAACAAAATCTATACACATCAGTCTCTGTGTATCACAATAAACAAAACTACAGACCTCAGTCTCTGTGTATCGCAATAAACAAAAACTATACACATCAGTCTCTGTTTATCGCCATCAACAAAATCTATACACATCAGTCTCTGTGTATCGCCATCAACAAAATCTATACACATCAGCCTCTGTTTATCTCAATAAACAAAATCTATACACATCAGTCTCTGTGTATCGCAATAAACAAAAACTACAGACCTCAGTCTCTGTGTATGGCAATAAACAAAAACTACAGACCTCAGTCTCTGTGTATCACAATAAAAAAAGACTATACACATCAGTCTCTGTTTATCGCAATAAACAAAAACTACAGACCTCAGTCTCTGTGTATCGCAATAAACAAAAACTACAGACCTCAGTCTCTGTTTATCGCCATCAACAAAATCTATACACATCAGTCTCTGTGTATCGCAATAAACAAAATCTATACACATCAGTCTCTGTGTATCACAATAAAAAAAGACTATACACATCAGTCTCTGTTTATCGCAATAAACAAAAACTACAGACCTCAGTCTCTGTGTATCGCAATAAACAAAAACTACAGACCTCAGTCTCTGTTTATCGCCATCAACAAAATCTATACACATCAGTCTGTGTGTATCGCAATAAACAAAATCTATACACATCAGTCTCTGTGTATCGCAGTAAACAAAAACTATACACATCAGTCTCTGTGTATCACAATAAACAAAAACTACAGACCTCAGTCTCTGTGTATCGCATTAAAAAAAAACTATAGACATCAGTCTCTGTGTATCGCAATAAACAAACACTATACACATCAGTCTCTGTGTATCACAATAAACAAAAACTACAGACCTCAGTCTCTGTGTATCGCAATAAACAAAAACTATACACATCAGTCTCTGTGTATCGCAATAAACAAAATCTATACACATCAGTCTCTGTGTATCGCCATCAACAAAATCTATACACGTCAGTCTCTGTTTATCGCCATCAACAAAATCTATAGACATCACTCTCTGTGTATCGCAGTAAACAAAAACTATACACATCAGTCTCTGTGTATCACAATAAACAAAAACTATACACATCAGTCTATGTTTATCGCAATAAACAAAAACTATACACCTCAGTCTCTGTGTATCACAATAAACAAAAACTACAGACCTCAGTCTCTGTGTATCGCATTAAAAACTATAGACATCAGTCTCTGTGTATCGCAATAAACAAAAACTACAGACCTCAGTCTCTGTGTATCGCAATACACAAAAACTATACACATCAGTCTCTGTGTATCGCCATCAACAAAATCTATACACATCAGTCTCTGTGTATCGCCATCAACAAAATCTACACAAATCAGCCTCTGTTTATCGCAATAAACAAAATCTATACACATCAGTCTCTGTGTATCGTAATAAACAAAATCTATACACATCAGTCTCTGTGTATGGCAGTAAACTAAAACTATACACATCAGTCTATTCATCGCCATAAACAAAATCTATACACATCAGTCTCTGTGCATCGCAATAAACAAAATCTATAAACATCAGTCTCTGTTTATCGCAATAAACAAAATCTATAGACATCACTCTCTGTGTATCGCAATAAACAAAAACTACAGACCTCAGTCTCTGTTTATCGCCATAAACAAAATCTATACACATCAGTCTCTGTGTATCGCAATGAACAAAATCTATACACATCAGTCTCTGTTTATCGCAGTAAACGAAAACTATACACATCACTTTCTGTGTATCGCAATAAACAAAAACTACAGACCTCAGTCTCTGTGTATCGCAATAAACAAAAACTATACACGTCAGTCTCTGTGTATCGCAATAAAGAAACTCTATACTCATTAGTCTCTGTGTATCGCAATAAACAAAATCTATAAACATCAGTCTCTTTGTATCACAATAAACAAAAATCTATACACATCAGTCTCTGTGTATCGCAATAGACAAAATCTACAGACCTCAGTCTCTGTGTATCGCAATAAACAAAATCTATACACATCAGTCTGTGTGTACTACAATAAACAAAATCTATACACATCAGTCTCTGTGTATCGCAATAAACAAAATCTACAGACCTCCGTCTCTGTGTATCGCAATAGACAAAATCTACACACATCAGTCTCTCTTTATCGCCATGAACAAAATCTATACACATCAGTCTCTGTTTATCGCCATAAACAAAATCTATACACATTAGTCTCTGTTTATCGCAATAAACAAAAACTATACACATCAGTCTCTGTGTATCGCAATAAACAAACACTATACACATCAGTCTCTGTAATTTCAACATAATAAAACTATACTCCTCAGTTTCTGTGATTTCAACATAATATAACTATACTCCTCAGTTTCTGTGATTTCAACATAATATAACTATACTCCTCAGTTTCTGTGATTTCAACATAATATAACTATTCACCTCAGTCTCTGTGATTTCAACATAATTTAACTTCACACCTCAGTCTCTGTGATTTCAACATAATATAGCTTCACACCTCAGTCTCTGTGATTCAAGATAATATAACTACACACCTCAGTCTCTGTGATTTCAACATAATATAACTTCACACCTCAGTCTCTGTGATTTCAACATAATATAACTATATACCTCAGTTTCTGTGATTTCAACATAATATAACTATTCACCTCAGTCTCTGTGATTTCAACATAATATAACTTCACACCTCAGTCTCTGTGATTCAACATAATATAACTTCACACCTCAGTCTCTGTGATTTCAACATAATATAACTATATACCTCAGTCTCTGTGATTTCAACATAATATAACTATATACCTCAGTCTCTGTGATTTCAACATAATATAAGTATACACCTCAGTCTCTGTGATGTCAACATAATATAACTTCACACCTCAGTCTCTGTGATTTCAACATAATATAACTATACACCTCAGTCTCTGTGATTTCAACATAATATAACTTCACACCCCAGTCTCTGTGATTTCAACATAATGTAACAGTACACTTCAGCTGTTGCGTGTTGTAATAAAAAATAACCGTACACTTCATTTATGTGCTGCAACAGGACCTTACTGTACATGTTAACATCTTTATATCCCAGTCAAACACATATTTCAGTCTCTCTGTGTTGCATTAAAACATAACTCGCACATTCCAGACCACTAGCGAGGAGGACTATACATAATATAGTGGAAGCCTTCAATGGAAATGAAACACCATTTGACAAAATTGTTCTGGCAAGTTAACAACCTGTACACATTGAACAATGATAACATCAACGGACAGGTAAGTATACCCTGGTATTCAGTTCAGGTAATGTTCAATAGACCTTATTCATCACAGGTGTTTTAAACTCGTCAACCTTGACAGAAAACCTGCGCTGGTGCGCACCAGAGCCTATTAACAAGTATACTTTCAAAGTGATATTGCTTTACGGGAAGTTAAATGTGTTGAGAAAGGAATTCCTGGAAGCAATCACAGCGTGACATCATTATCATTTCTCCTAGAATGGCCACAGGTCAGTTATAAGTCTCTTTCTTCCAGAAAACCTTCTGCACGAATAAGAAGAAACAAATTTGTTGAAAGCTTTGCAAATGCCCACAAAACTGATCACGTCTCAACTTACCCAGATGACTGTAACAAATAAAACAAGTTCCTATCAGAAACGCGTATGCGTCCATAGTAGAACATAGTCGAAGAGAGCTGAACAAAGTTGGACATGGTAGTCAATAGTAGAACAGAGCTGAACAAAGTTGAACATAGTAGTCCACAGCAGAACATGGTAAACAAAGTCGGACACAGTAGTTGTTGCTCAGTGGAATTGAAAACTAAAGTAACTGAAATATGAAGTATGGAAATTAAATGTTTTCCAACAGATTTCCACAGTAACGTTATAACAACAATAACCAGGGCGTTTCAAGCCATTACATGTACATATACTCAGCAGCAAAAAAAAAGCAAAGTCAGTACGAATTCAAAATTAAATAGGCACTGTAATCAAATCATTACAGAAATGGACAAAATAAGCGGATCAAAAACATTTGCTGTGTACAATATCTTGACACATCAATGAATAACTCAGCACAATTCCAAGACATTACGTGAACGTTTGCAGTCCATTCAGACTCTTGCCTTCAGCATCTAGTGTGACCACCACGAGCGGCAATAACTGCAGCACAGCGTCTATGCATGGAGTGCACCAATCGATTGATGAAGGCCATTGGCACCTTGAACCCAACTCTGAGAAAGAATTGGCGCAATAAATCAGCTGTGTTCGGCTTTGGTATGACATTATTCAGTCTCCTCTGAATTTCATGCCAAAGATGTTCAACTGGGTTTAAATCAGGACTAAGGCCTGGTCACTGCATAATGCTGACACCGTTCTGCTGTAGGAAGTCCCGTGTAGCTCTGGCAGTATGGGCCCGGGCGTTATCATGCTGGAAAATGTTGTTCCGGTGACGTGCGAAATGTGGTATGACGTGGGGTCTGAGAGCTTGGACGATGTAGCGCACTGCTGTGATGTCGCGTCCTCTCCCTGGACCAAGGTTCTGGAACACCACAGGACCCACTCTCTGTTTCAGGCATACTCCAACCCATACCATGATGCATGCACCTCCTCATGAGTCTCTTTCCATAACACATTGGTCTGAGTAACGCAGGCCACGTCGTCGCCATATTCGTGTTCTGCCATCTGCAGTTGATACGCAGTACCGACTCTCATCTGTGAACAGAACAGTTCTCCATTGCCTGTATCGCCAGTTTTGGTGTTGTAGGGAAGATTTTAGACGTTCACGCCGACGACGAGGGGTGATGATAGGTGCCACGGTAAGGTCTACGGCAATGGAGGTTCCCGCTGTTAAGACGTCGGCGTACTGTATCAGTACTGATTGGTCTTCCGTGTGTTCCCACTGTCTGGCGTGCTGTTTCGGATGCCTGCATGAAGGAATTCTGTACATGCTGTCGCATAACATGGCGGTCTTGTTGTCTTGTGGTCACCCTTGCTCTGCCAGTACGGGGGCGATCATTTGTGGTGTTGGTGGCCCGGACACGTTGCTGCAGCCTGTAGATGGTCCGAAAGTTGACCTGGAAGTGATTGGCAACGACTTGTGCAGTGTGGCCAGCTTCAAGTCTTCCTAGCGCCTGGTTCCTCTGAGCTGTCGTGAGAAGGGGCATCCTGCTGACATTTTATAGGGCTGGTCCGTGTGAACAGCACATGCAGCATGAGTAGCATGGAAAACATAGAGAACACCGTACCAGATCAGGTTACGGTTGTTTTAGATCATTTCCTGGGTTCTATTCTTTGCTCAGGCAAAGTTGGTGAAGTTGTCAAAAATATAGAATCAAAACATTAAATGAGTTTACAGTTATCCGTTGTCTGTGAAGGAAATTCCAAACTGACGTTTCTTTTGCTGCTTAGTATATATGCACAGTATGGCCGTAGAGCTGCAATAACAACACACATATTGACTAGGTTAACCAATTCCTTTTCCGAGAACAGGAAGCTGACGACACCCACCCCAGTTCCGCACCAAATGTCACCAACTTGAAAATATCTGTGCACACATTCAGCATAAGACATCGTGGCAGCACCAGATATTAAACACGTGGTCAGTTTCAATTACTATATTGATGTACATTTACAAACATAGATGTCTTTTACAATATCAGCACATCTGCCACAGGCCTCCATCAAAACTAAAGTTTACATACGATACTCGTTTAGGGAGCAAATGATGCTGTAGTGACATCACTTGCTGATATTATAGATGCTGTAGTGACATCACTTGCTTATATTATAGATGCTGTAGTGACATCACTTGCTGATATTATAGAAGCTGTAGTAGAAGAGTTTGCTGATATTATAGATGCTGTAGTGACATCACTTGCTTATATTATAGATGCTGTAGTAGAAGTGTTTGCTGATATTATAGATGCTGTAGTAGAAGTGTTTGCTGATATTATAGAAGCTGTAGAAGAAGTGTTTGCTGATATTATAGATGCTGTAGTGACATCACTTGCTTATATTATAGATGCTGTAGTAGAAGTGTTTGCTGATATTACAGAAGCTGTAGTAGAAGTGTTTGATGATATTATAGAAGCTGTAGCAGAAGTGTTTGCTGATATTATAGATGCTGTAGTGACATCACTTGCTTATATTATAGATGATGTAGTAGAAGTGTTTGCTGATATTATAGAAGCTGTAGTAGAAGTGTTTGCTGATATTACAGAAGCTGTAGAAGAAGTGTTTGCTGATATTATAGAAGCTGTAGCAGAAGTGTTTGCTGATATTATAGATGCTGTAGTGACATCACTTGCTTATATTATAGATGATGTAGTAGAAGTGTTTGCTGATATTATAGTAGCTGTAGTAGAAGTGTTTGCTGATTTTATCGAAGCTGTAGTAGAAGTGTTTGCTGATATTATAGAAGCTGTAGTAGAAGTGTTTGCTGATATTATAGATGCTGTAGTGACATCACTTGCTTATATTATAGATGCTGTAGTAGAAGTGTTTGCTGATATTATAGATGCTGTAGTAGAAGTGTTTGCTGATATTATAGAAGCTGTTGTAGAAGTGTTTGCTGATATTATAGATGCTGTAGTGACATCACTTGCTTATATTATAGATGCTGTAGTAGAAGTGTTTGCTGATATTATAGATGCTGTAGTAGAAGTGTTGGCTGATATTATGGATGCTGTAGTAGAAGTGTTTGCTGATATTATAGAAGCTGTAGTAGAAGTGTTTGCTGATATTATAGATGCTGTAGTGACATCACTTGCTTATATTATAGATGCTGCAGTAGAAGTGTTTGCTGATATTATAGAAGCTGTTGTAGAAGTGTTTGCTGATATTTTAGAAGCTGTAGTGACATCCCTTGCTGATATTATAGATGCTGTAGTAGAAGTGTTTGCTGATATTATAGAAGCTGTTGTAGAAGTGTTTGCTGATATTATAGAAGCTGTAGTAGAAGTGTTTGCTGATATTATAGATGCTGTAGAAGAAGTGTTTGCTGATATTATAGAAGCTTTAGTAGAAGTGTTTGCTGATATTATAGATGCTGTAGTGACATCACTTGCTTATATTATAGATGCTGTAGTAGAAGTGTTTGCTGATATTATAGAAGCTGTAGTAGAAGTGTTTGCTGATATTATAGAAGCTGTAGTAGAAGTGTTTGCTGATATAATAGAAGCTGTAGTAGAAGTGTTTGCTGATATTATAGATGCTGTAGTAGAAGTGTTTGCTGATATTATAGAAGCTGTAGTAGAGGTGTTTGCTGATATTATAAAAGCTGTAGTAGAAGTGTTTGCTGATATTATAGATGCTGTAGCGACATCACTTGCTTATATTATAGATGCTGTAGTAGAAGTGTCTGCTGATATTATAGAAGCTGTAGTAGAAGTGTTTGCTGATATTATAGAAGCTCTAGTAGAAGTGTTTGCTGATATTATAGATGCTGTAGTAGAAGTGTTTGCTGATATTATAGATGCTGTAGTAGAAGTGTTTGCTGATATTATAGAAGCTGTAGTAGAAGTGTTTGCTGATATTATAGATGCTGTAGTAGAAGTGTTTGCTTGATATTATAGATGCTGTAGTAGAAGTGTTTGCTGATATTATAGATGCTGTAGAAGTGTTTGCTGACATCAGATGCTGTAGTGTTTGCTGATATTATAGATGCTGTAGTAGAAGTGTTTGCTGATATTATAGAAGCTGTAGTAGAGGTGTTTGCTGATATTATAAAAGCTGTAGTAGAAGTGTTTGCTGATATTATAGATGCTGTAGCGACATCACTTGCTTATATTATAGATGCTGTAGTAGAAGTGTCTGCTGATATTATAGAAGCTGTAGTAGAAGTGTTTGCTGATATTATAGATGCTGTAGTAGAAGTGTTTGCTGATATTATAGATGCTGTAGTAGCATCATTTGCTGATATTGTAGATGCTGTAGTAGAAGTGTTTGCTGATATTATAGATGCTGTAGTAGAAGTGTTTGCTGATATTATAGAAACTGTAGTAGAAGTGTTTGCTGATTTGCTGATATTATAGATGCTGTAGTAGAATCATTTGCTGATATTATAGATGTTGTAGTAGAAGTGTTTGCTGATATTATAGAAGCTGTAGTAGAAGTGTTTGCTGATATTATAGATGCTGTAGTAGAAGTGTTTGCTGATATTATAGATGCTGTAGTAGAAGTGTTTGCTGATATTATAGATGCTATAGTAGAAGTGTTTGCTAATATAATAGAAGCTGTAGTAGAAGTGTTTGCTGATATTATAGATGCTGTAGTAGAAGTGTTTGCTGATATTATAGATGCTGTAGTAGCATCATTTGCTGATATTATAGATGCTGTAGTAGCATCATTTGCTGATATTATAGATGCTGTAGTAGAAGTGTTTGCTGATATTATAGATGCTGTAGTAGAATTGTTGGCTGATATTATAGAAGCTGTAGTAGAAGTGTTTGCTGATATTATAGAAGCTGTAGTAGCATCATTTGCTGATATTATAGATGTTGTAGTAGAAGTGTTTGCTGATATTATAGAAGCTGTAGTAGAAGTGTTTGCTGATATTATAGATGCTGTAGTAGAAGTGTTTGCTGATATTATAGAAGCTGTAGTGACATCCCTTGCTTATATTATAGATGCTGTAGTAGAAGTGTTTGCTGATATTATAGAAGCTGTTGTAGAAGTGTTTGCTGATATTATAGAAGCTGTAGTAGAAGTGTTTGCTGATATTATAGATGCTGTAGAAGAAGTGTTTGCTGATATTATAGAAGCTTTAGTAGAAGTGTTTGCTGATATTATAGATGCTGTAGAAGAAGTGTTTGCTGATATTATAGAAGCTTTAGTAGAAGTGTTTGCTGATATTATAGAAGCTGTAGTGGCATCATTTGCTGTCATGTCGGTTACTGTAGTGACATGCTGATGTTTTATGTGTATCCATGGACATTGTTGAGTCCGAAATGACACCAAGATGCCGGGCACGCCCATGGGGCATCACTTTAGTGTCACCCAAATGCAGTGATGAAGATGTATCAGTTGATGCTGTTCTGGCCAATGAACAGGAACAAAGCTTCGTTATCATTGAATATCAGATTGTTTGCAATCATCCAAACGCTGATTTCAGGAGTGCAATGCACGAGTCATTAAATGGATTCAACTCCAGACAGTGGTGAACATCTGCAACCTGTTTGACACAAAAGAAAGACTGCCGACAGGACGAACGTTCTCGAAATCATTGAGCTCAGATCCCAACTTCATTTAAAAAATTTCTCACGAACTTGTCCTGTGGAGAGAAATGAATTAATGGTGTTCCACACCGAAGTAGCCCGGTAGGCTAACTCTGACTGACTGACTGAGTTTGGTTTTACGCCGCTTTTAGTAATATTCCAGCAACATCACGGCGGGGGACACCAGAAATGGGCTTAACAAATTGTACCCATGTGGGGATTCGAACCCGGGTCTTCGGCGTGACGAGCCAACGCTTTAACCATTAGGCTACCCCACCGCCCCAGGTAGGCTAACAACAACGTAGGGCCAGGATTTAGTGGCTTTTGGTACCTTTAATCCACCATGTTTAGGGAGAGCTGTATTACTGTCCCTTTTAACTGTGTCTGGTTTTCCTTTCCAAATAAATCTAAAACATAGCTTTTGAAGTTTATCTAAAACATGATCTGGAGGATTTGGGAGTGTAGCAAATAGGTAATATCATTTAGGAAGCAAGAGTGATTTCAAAACTGTATGAGGGAGTGAGTGTTTGTCCTGACCAGGTGTTCATTTCTTTCGTAATTTGAGACAATTTATCAGAATATTTTTTTCAGAATAATTCTATGTCAAAATGAATACCTACAAGTGTAAATTTAGTGTGAGACCAGTCAAAATTCCAGTCTTTACATAATTTTAGTCGTGATGTCTTTTTTAATCCTATCCAAATTAGCTTTGTTTTTCAATATTAATTTTTAGCCCAGAGAATCTTACAAAGAACTGTAATGTACTTAAGGCAGCATAAAGACATCTTTCACAACCGTCAAGTGTCATCGTCATATCAGCAGCAAATTGGGACATAATGTATTCAGTAGTGTCAATGTTCATTCCTCTTATATGGTTATTATTATCTTTAGACACAGCAGAAATGCAACTGTACCCTTTATCAGTCATGTGAAAAGGGAGATAATCAAGAATTATGACATTACAAAATATGTTAATTCCTCTTCTTGTGGTGCTGACAAATTCTTCTCCTTTTGGTAATCTCTGCATGCACTCTTTAAGCACTATAAGGAGAGGGAGGAATGATTTTATGGACGTCAACTTCTTTATTATGAATAACACGACGTTTCGGAGTGTATGCTTGCTCCTTCATCAGGTGAAATCCACCTGATGAAGGAGCTAGCATACACTCCGAAACGTCAATAAAGAAGTTGACATCCATAAAATCTTGCTTTTCCTATGTATTCCACTTCTAAATGCCCTTCACAGATTTGATGAATGATTTTGCCTACGTTTATCCTTCTTTCATATGGATACAATGTATACCCCCACCTCCGCCCTCAACACACATACACACATACGCACATACATATATACACACACACATACATAATCACACATTACACACACTTATACACACATATACACACATATATACATACATACATACATACATACATACATACATACATACATACATACATACATACATACATACATACATACATACATACATACATACATACATACATACATACATACATACATCTGTACCTATCAACGTCACACATTGACTACTAATGTATGTATTGTACCTATAAATATGTTTAGTTATGGTGGCATCTGATGGCATTTGCAGACTGTTTCCATAGAAATATCATTGATTGTTTTGTATACCTTGTATATCAGCACCCTGATTACATGTACTGTACCTATAAATGCGTTAAAATGGTAAATAAATAAAAAGATTTAGTAGAAATGATTTTGAGTGAGCTTTTTGCATAGTATCAAATATAGCTTCGACGGATAAATGATTGAAACACTGCACACTTTAGTAACAACATCCTACTGATCTTTTCCTCTACATTATGAAGACTGCACACTTTAGTAACAACATCCTACTGATCTTGACCTCCACTTGATCAACACTACACACTTTATCAACAATATCATACGTATCTTTTTCTCCACATCATCAACACTGCACACTTTAGTAACAACTTCTTAAAGAGCTTTTCCTCCACATTATGAAGACTGCACACTTTAGTAACAACATCCTACTGATCTCTTCCTCCACATTATCAACACTGCACACTTTAGTAACAACATCTTACGTATCTTGTCCTCTACATTATCAACACTGCACACTTTAGTGACAACATCCTACTGATTTTTCCTCTACATTATCAGCACTACACACTTTATTAACAACATCATACGTATCTTTTCCTCCACATCATCAACACTGCACACTTTTGTAACAACATCCTACTGATCTTTTCCTCTACATTATCAGCACTACACACTTTATTAACAACATCCTACTGATCTTTTCCACAACATTATCAACACTGCACACCATAGTAACAACATCCTACTGATTCTTTCCTCCACATTATCAGCACTACACACTTTATTAACAACATCATACGTATCTTTTCCTCCACATCATCAACACTGCACACTAAAGTAACAACATCCTACTGATCATTTCCTCTACATTATCAGCACTACACACTTTATTAACAGCATCCTACTGATCTTTTCCACCACATTATCAACACTGCACACCATAGTAACAACATCCTACTGATTCTTTCCTCCACATTATCAGCACTACACACTTTATTAACAACATCATACGTATCTTTTCCTCCACATCATCAACACTGCACACTTTAGTAACAACATCCTACTGATCTTTTCCTCTACATTATCAGCACTACACACTTTATTAACAACATCATACGTAACTTTTCCGCCACATCATCAACACTGCACACTAAAGTAACAACATCCTACTGATCTTTTCCTCTATATTATCAGCACTACACACTTTATTAACAACATCCTACTGATCTTTTCCACCACATTATCAACACTGCACACCATAGTAACAACATCCTACTGATCTTTTCCTCCACATTATCAGCACTACACACTTTATTAACAACATCATACCGATCTTTTCCTCCACATTATCAGCACCACACACTTTATTAACAACATCATACCGATCTTTTCCTCCACATCATCAACACTGCACACATTAGTAAAAACATCATTCCGAGCTTTTCCTCCACACTATCAACACTGCACACTTTCGTAACAACATCCTACTGATCTTTTCCTCCACATTATCAGGACTACACACTTTAATAACAACATCCTACTTATCATTTCCACCACATTATCAACACTGCACACTTTAGTAACAACATCCTACTGATCTTTTCCTCCACATTATCAGCACTTCACACTTTATTAACAAGTGTTTTGAATGTTTAAACGGTTAAGAGAATTTCAGCTTTACATGATTACAGAGGACTCAGACCAGATGATTATCCAGTCAAACCATCACACTCTTTAATAACAACATCCTACTTATCATTTCCACCACATTATCAACACTGCACACTTTAGTAACAACATCCTACTGATCTTTTCCTCCATTATCAGCACTTCACACTTTATTAACAACACTGCACACTTTGAGTAACAAACATCCTTACTGATCTTTTCAGCTCCACATTATCAGCACTTCACACTTTATTAACAACATCATACCGATCTTTTCCCCCTCATTATGAGCACTGCACATTTTATTAACAACATCATACGTAACTTTTCATCCACATCATCATCACAGCACACTTTAGTAACAACATCATTCCGATCTTTTCCGCCACACTATCAACCCTGCAGACTTTAGTAACAACATCCTACTGTTCCTTTCCTCTACATTATCAGCACTACACACTTTATTAAAAACATCATACGTAATTTTCCTCCACATCATCAACACTGCACACATTAGTAACAACATCATTCCGATCTTTTCCGCCACACTATTAACACTGCACACTTTAGTAACAACATCCAACTGATCCTTTCCTCCACATTATCAACACTACACACTTTAGTAGCAACTTCCTACTGATCTTTTCCTCCACATTATTAACACTGCACACGTTAGTAACAACATCCTACTGATCTTTTCCTCCACATTATCAACATTGCACACTTTACTAATAACATCACACTGATCTTTTCCTCAACATTACCAGCACTACACATTTTATAAACAACATCATACGTATCTTTTCCTCCACATTATCAACACTGCACACTTTACTAATAACATCACACTAATCTTTTCCGCCACATTATCAACACTGCACACTTCAGTAACAACATCATACGAATCTTCTCCTCCACATTATGAAAACTGCACACTTTAGTAACAACATCTTACGTATCTTGTCCTCTTCATTATCAACACTGCACAATTTCGTAACAACATCTTACGTATCTTGTCCTCTACATTATCAACACAGCACACGTTAGTAACAAAATCCTACTGATCTTGTCCTCTACATTATCAGCACTACACACTTTATTAACAACATTATACCGATCTTGTCCTCCACATTATCAACACTGCACACTTTAGTAACAACATCATAGAGATCGTTTTCTCCACATGTTCAACACTGCACACTTAAGTAACAACATCCCTACTGATCTTTTCCTCTACATTATCAGCACTACACACTTTATTAACAATATCCTACTGATCTTTTCCTTCACATTATCAACACTGCACACTTTATTAACAACATCATACGTATCTTTTCCTCTACATTATCAACACTGCAAACCTTAGTAATAACATCCTACTGATCTTTTCCTCAACATTATCAGCACTACACACTTTATTAACAACATTATACGTATCTTTTCCTCCACATTATCAACACTGCACACTTTAGTAACAACATCCTACTGATCTTTTCCTCCACATTATCAGCACTGCACACTTTACTAATAACATCACACTGATCTTTTCCACCACATTATCAACACTGCACACTTTAGTAACAACATCATACTGATCTTGTCCTCCATATTATCAGCACTACACACTTTATTAACAATATCATACGTATCCTTTCCTCCACATTATCAACACTGCACACTTCATTAAATACATCATACGTATCTTTTAATCTACGTTATCAACACTGCAAGCCTTAGTTATAATATCGTAATGATGTTTTACTCCACACTATCAGCGCTCGAGACATTAGTAACAACATTATACCGATCTTTAACCTCTACATTATCAAAAATGCACACTTTCGTAAGAACATCCTACTTATCTTTTCCTCCACATTATCAGCACTGCACACTTTAGTAACAACATCCTACTCATCTCTTCCTCCACATTATCATAATTACACACCTTACTAACAACATCTTAAGTATCATTTCCGCCACATTATCAGCACTCCACACGTTCGTAACAACATCATACCGATCGTTTAATCCACATGTTCAACACTGCACACTTTAGTGACAACATTATACCGATCTTTTCAACACATTATCAAAACTGCACACTTTAGTAACAACATCCTACTGATCTTTTCCTCCACATTATCAGAACTACACACTTTATTAACGATATCATACGTATCTTTTCCTCCACATTATCAACACTGCACACTTTAGTAACAACATTCTACTGATCTTTTCCTCCACATTATAAACACTGCACACTTTACTAATAACATCACACTGATCTTTTCCTCCACATTATCAAAACTACACACTTTATTAACAACATCATACGTATCTTTTCCACAACATTATCAATACTGCACACTTAAGTAACAACATCATACCGATCTTTCCCACCACATTATCAACACTGCACACTTTAGTAACAACATCCTACTGATGTTCTCCTGCACATTATAAACACTGCACACTTTACTAATAACATCACACTGATCTTTTCCTCCACATTATGAAAACTACACACTTTATTAACAACATCATACGTATCTTTTAAACAGCATTATCAATACTGCACACTTAAGTAACAACATCATACCGATCTTTCCCACCACATTATCAACACTGCACAGTTTACTAATAACATCCTACTGATCTTTTCCTCCACATTATCAACACTGCACACTTTAGTAACAACATCCTACTGATCTTTTCCTGCACATTATAAACACTGCACACTTTACTAATAACATTACACTGATCTTTTCCTCTACATTATAAACACTGCACACTTTACTAATAACATCACACTGATCTTTTCCTCCACATTATAAACACTGCACACTTTACTAATAAAATCACACTGATCTTTTCCTCCTCATTATCAACACTGCACAGTTTACTAATAACATCCTACTGATCTTTTCCCCCACATTATCAACACTGCAAACTTTAGTAACAACATCCTACTGATCTTTTCCTCCACATTATCAACACTGCACACTTTACTAATAACATCACACTGATCTTTTCCTCCACATTATCAACACTGCACACTTTAGTAATAACATCCTACCGATCTTTTCCTCCACATTATCAACACTGCACACGTTCGTACCAACATCATACCGATCGTTTCCTCCACATGTTCAACACTGCACACTTTAGTGACAACATCATACCGATCTTTTCCACAACATTATCAACACTGCACACTTTAGTAAAAATATCCTACTGATCTTTTCCTACACATTATCAGCACTACACACTTTATTAACAATATCAAACGTATCTTTTCCTCTACATTATAAACACTGCACACTTTACTAATAACATCACACCGATCTTTTCCTCCACATTATCAAAACTACACACTTTATTAACAACATCATACGTATCTTTTCCACAACATTATCAATACTGCACACTTAAGTAACAACATCATACCGATCTTTTCCACCACATTATCAACACTGCACACTTTACTAATAACATCCTACTGATCTTTTCCTCCACATTATCAACACTGCACACTTTAGTAACAACATCCTACTGATCTTTTCCTGCACATTATAAACACTGCACACTTTACTAATAACTTTACACTGATCTTTTCCGCCACATTATCAACACTCCACACGTTCGTAAGAACATCCTACTTATCTTTTCCTCCACATTATCAGCACTGCACACTTTAGTAACAACATAATACCACCTTTTCTCCACGTAATCAACACTGCACACTTTGGTAAGAACATCATACTGATCTCTTCCTCCACATTATCAACACTCACACTTTACTAACAACATCTTACGTATCATTTCCGCCACATTACCAACACTGCAACACCTACTGATCTTTTCCTCGACATTATCAACACTGCACACTCGTAATAACATCGTACTTGATCTTTTCCTCCACATTATCAGCACTCACACTTTATAACAGCATCATATGTATTTTTTCCTCCTCATTATCAGCAGTGCACACTTTAGTAACAACATCATACTGATCTTTTCCTCCACATTATCAGCACTACACACTTTACTAACAACATCTTACGTATCATTTCCGCCACATTATCAGCACTGCACACTTTAGTAACAACATCCTACTGATCTTTTCCTGCAAATTATAAACACTGCACACTTTACTAATAACATTACACTGATCTTTTCCTCTACATTATTAACACTGCACACTTTACTAATAACATCACACTGATCTTTTCCTCCACATTATCAACACTGCACACTTTTGTAACAACATCCTACTGATCTTTTCCTGCACATTATAAACACTGCACACTTTACTAATAACATCACACTGATCTTTTCCTCCACATTATAAACACTGCACACTTTACTAATAACATCACACCGATCTTTTCCTCCACATTATCAACACTGCACAGTTTACTAATAACATCCTACTGATCTTTTCCCCCACATTATCAACACTGCAAACTTTAGTAACAACATCCTACTGATCTTTTCCTGCACATTATAAACACTGCACACTTTAGTAACAACATCCTACTGATCTTTTCCTCCACATTATAAACACTGCACACTTTACTAATAACATCACACTGATCTTTTCCTCCTCATTATCAACACTGCACACTTTAGTAATAACATCCTACTGATCTTTTCTTCCACATTATCAACACTACAGACTTTAGTAACAACATCCTACTGATCTTTTCCTGCACATTATAAACACTGCACACTTTAGTAACAACATCCTACTGATCTTTTCCTCCACATTATAAACACTGCACACTTTACTAATAACATCACACTGATCTTTTCCTCCACATTATCAACACTGCACACTTTAGTAATAACATCCTACCGATCTTTTCCTCCACATTATCAACACTGCACACGTTCGTACCAACATCATACCGATCGTTTCCTCCACATGTTCAACACTGCACACTTTAGTGACAACATCATACCGATCTTTTCCACAACATTATCAACACTGCACACTTTAGTAAAAATATCCTACTGATCTTTTCCTACACATTATCAGCACTACACACTTTATTAACAATATCAAACGTATCTTTTCCTCTACATTATAAACACTGCACACTTTACTAATAACATCACACCGATCTTTTCCTCCACATTATCAAAACTACACACTTTATTAACAACATCATACGTATCTTTTAACCACAACATTATCAATACTGCACACTTAAGTAACAACATCATACCGATCTTTCCCACCACATTATCAACACTGCACAGTTTACTAATAACATCCTACTGATCTTTTCCTCCACATTATCAACACTGCACACTTTAGTAACAACATCCTACTGATCTTCTCCTGCACATTATAAACACAGCACACTTTACTAATAACATCACACTGATCTTTTCCTCCACATTATGAAAACTACACACTTTATTAACAACATCATACGTATCTTTTCCACAACATTATCAATACTGCACACTTAAGTAACAACATCCTACTGATCTTTTCCTCCACATTATCAACACTGCACACTTTACTAATAACATCCTACTGATCTTTTCCTCCACATTATCAACACTGCACACTTTAGTAACAACATCCTACTGATCTTTTCCTGCACATTATAAACACTGCACACTTTACTAATAACATTACACTGATCTTTTCCGCCACATTATCAACACTCCACACGTTCGTAAGAACATCCTACTTATCTTTTCCTCCACATTATCAGCACTGCACACTTTAGTAACAACATAATACCGATCTTTTCCTCCACGTAATCAACACTGCACACTTTGGTAAGAACATCATACTGATCTCTTCCTCCACATTATCAACACTACACACTTTACTAACAACATCTTACGTATCATTTCCGCCACATTACCAACACTCCACACGTTCGTAGCAACATCCTACTGATCTTTTCCTCCACATTATCAACACTGCACACTTTCGTAATAACATCGTACTGATCTCTTCCTCCACATTATCAGCACTACACACTTTACTAACAACATCATATGTATTTTTTCCTCCTCATTATCAGCAGTGCACACTTTAGTAACAACATCATACTGATCTTTTCCTCCACATTATCAGCACTACACACTTTACTAACAACATCTTACGTATCATTTCCGCCACATTATCAGCACTGCACACTTTCGTAACAACATCCTACTGATCTTTTCCTGCACATTATAAACACTGCACACTTTACTAATAACATTACACTGATCTTTTCCTCTACATTATTAACACTGCACACTTTACTAATAACATCACACTGATCTTTTCCTCCACATTATCAACACTGCACACTTTTGTAACAACATCCTACTGATCTTTTCCTGCACATTATAAACACTGCACACTTTACTAATAACATCACACTGATCTTTTCCTCCACATTATAAACACTGCACACTTTACTAATAACATCACACTGATCTTTTCCTCCACATTATCAACACTGCACAGTTTACTAATAACATCCTACTGATCTTTTCCCCCACATTATCAACACTGCACACTTTAGTAACAACATCCTACTGATCTTTTCCTCCACATTATAAACACTGCACACTTTACTAATAACATCACACTGATCTTTTCCTCCACATTATCAACACTGCACACTTTAGTAATAACATCCTACTGATCTTTTCTTCCACATTATCAACACTACAGACTTTATTAACAACATCATACGTATCTCTTCCTCCTCATTACCAATACTGCACACGTAAGTAACAACATCCTACTGATCTCTTCCTCCACATTATCAGCACTACACACTTTATTAACAACATCATACCGATCTTTTCCTCCACATTATCAACACTGCACACGTTCGTACCAACATCATACCGATCGTTTCCTCCACATGTTCAACACAGCACACTTTAGTAACAACATCCTACTGATCTCTTCCTCCACATTATCAGCACTACACACTTTACTAACAACATCATATGTATTTTTCCTCCTCATTATCAGCAGTGCACACTTAAATAACAACATCATACTGATCTTTTCCTCCACATTATCAGCACTACACACTTTACTAACAACACCTTACGTATCATTTCCGCCACATTATCAACACTGCACTCTTTCGTAACAACATCCTACTGATCATTACCTCCACATTATCAACACTGCACACTTTAGTAACAACATCCTCCTGATCATTGTCACCACATTATCAACACTGCACACTTTAGAATAACATCCTACTGATCCTTCCCTCTACATTACCAAGACTGCACACTTTAGTAAGAACATCCAACTGATCATTTCCTCTACATTATCAACACTGGACACTTTAGCAACAACACCTTACGTATCTTTCCCTCCACATTATCAACACTGCATACTTTAGTTAGAACACCCTACCGATCTCTTCCTCCACATTATCAGCACTGAACACTTTAGTAACAAAATCATTCTGATCTTTTCCTCCACATTGTCAACACTGCACACTTTAGTAACAACACATTAAGTATCTCTTCCTCCACATTGTCAACACTGCACACTTTAGTAACAACACCTTAGGTATCCTTTACTCCACACTATCAACACTGCACACTTTAGTAACAACATCCTTCTGATCATTGTCACCACATTATCAACACTACACACTTTAGTAAGAACATCCTACTGATCCTTCCCTGTACATTATCAAAACTGCACACTTTAGTAAGAACATCCAACTGATCATTTCCTCCACATTATCAACACTGCACACTTTATTAACAACATCCAACTGATCATTTCCTCCACATTATCAACACTGCACACTTTATTAACAACATCCAACTGATCATTTCCTCTACATTATCAACACTGCACACTTTATTAACAACATCCAACTGATCATTTCCTCCACATTATCAACACTGCACACTTTTATTAACAACATCCAACTGATCATTTCCTCTACATTATCAACACTGCACACTTTATTAACAACATCCAACTGATCATTTCCTCTACATTATCAACACTGCACACTTTATTAACAACATCCAACTGATCATTTCCTCTACATTATCAACACTGCACACTTTATTAACAACATCCAACTGATCATTTCCTCTACATTATCAACACTGCACACTTTATTAACAACATCCAACTGATCATTTCCTCTACATTATCAACACTGCACATTTATTAACAACATCCTACTGATCTTTTCCTCTACATTATCAACACTGCAAACCTTAGTAATAACAACCTACTGATCTTTTCCTCCACAATATCAACACTGCACACTTTAGTAACAACATCCTACTGATCTTTTCCTCCACATCACCATCACTTCACACTTTATCAACAATATGATACGTATCTTTTCAGCTACCTTATCAACACTGCACACTTTAGTAATAACATCCTACTGATCTCTTCCTCCACATTATCAACAATGGACACTTTAGTAACAACATCATGCTGATCTTTACCTCCTGATTATCAACACTGCATAATTTAGTAACAACATTTTACGTATCTATTCCTCTACATTATCAACACTGCACACTGTATTAACAACATCCTACTGATCCTGTCCTCCACATTATCAACACTGCACACCTTATTAACAACGTCCTACTAATATTTTCCACTACATTATCAACACTGCAAACCTTAGTAATAACAACCTACTGATCTTTTCCTCCACATTATCAGCAGTGGTCACCATAGTAACAACATCATGCTGATCTTTTCCTCCACATTATCAACACTGCACACTTTAGTAAGAACACCCGATTGATCTTTTCCTACACATTATTAACACTGCATACTTTAGTAACAACATCCTTAAGATCCGTGCCCTAGATGAAAGTACTCACGTCGATGTTTTCTGTCTTTCAGTAGGTTTAAGATTTCCTAACATGTCCAGGTTACAAAGATCGATGCATGTATCAAACAGAAACTTATCTGATGTATGCTTGTCGGAGACATCCTTACTGTGATGTGTGGCCCATAGCAGAACATAGCAGGAACATAGTACACAAAATAACAAGGTATACTCATGTGGATTCATTCTCTTATCTATGAGTGTATTCCTTGGTCAAACTACTTCCCATATTCGGATACATATGTCTAAGGTCTACGAAAACTGACTAATTAATGAATACTGTTGTCTATCATAACACATTCAACAGCTGCATGTAGCGGTTTCAGACAGGTGAAAGGTTCCAACTGCCTCGAGGGATGCGCTGGAGTCTGAATAATTCACATTCCTACTCTGAGGCATGAGGACTGAATCCCTGTCTAACCACGCCAACATTGTGTTTCATGTTATAGGAGTATTCCTTGTCGCACTAATACATTTCAAATTTGTATATTACTGAATCATCCAATTCCAGACAACGATCATTGACATGCAGCACTGAAGAACGATTTCTTGATCTAATAACGCAGAGCTCAATAAATAGCAGTGCTGTTTAATTTTGATATTGATTCACTATAGAAACCGGATATTAGATAATTATATTTTGTTAACCTCTCAGTAAAACGGAAAGGATGTGGGTATCGTTCAAGTAAAATATTGACTCATCACTCAATGTATGTCAAAATATAAATGGTCTCAGCATAACATCGACTTATAACTCACTGGATTTCAAAATGACCTCAGTCATAACATCGACTTTTAACTCAATGTATGTCAAAATGACATCAGTATAACATCGACTTATAACTCACTGCATGTCAAAACGCTTTCAGCATAACATCGACTTATAACTCACAGCATGTCCTAGTGACCTCAGTATAACACCGACTAATAACTCACTGCATGTCAAAATGATCTCAGTATAACATCGACTTATAACTCACAGCATGTCAATATAATCTCACTATAACATTGACTTCACTGGATGTCAAAATGATCTCAGTATAACATCGACCTTTAACTCACTGTATGTCAAAATGACCTCAGTATAACATCGACTTATAACTCACTGCATGTCAAAATGACCTGCGTGTAACATCGACTTATAACTCACTGCATGTCCAAATGACCTCAGTATAACATCGAATTATAACTCACTGCATGTCAAAATAATTTGAGCACAACATCAGCGTTTAAGTCACTACAGCCGAGTCGGAGGCAACTGTGGACAATTTGGCAGAATCTAGAACCATAATTCAAGTCCAGGTTATTCATAATTCAGAACGATTACTTAAGGATTTATCCTTTAAAGAGCGTGCATTAGTTAATTCATCAGGTAGATTATTCCACAAATTGATTGTGTCCGGAAGGAATGATTTGACATAAGACCGGGTTCTATATGTGATTGTCTGTAAGTTAGATATATTTCTAAGATTAAAATCGTTATTTTCAGAGGCTTGAATTAGTATGAATTTGTTGAGATATTCAGGTATCATAGTTGATGATCATACCTCCGCAGTAAGCTGCATCAATAACGATTTAACAAATTGGGCCCGCAAATATCAAGTAGAATTCAACCCCGATAAGACCAAAACTATAACATGAAGCCATAAAGTCGGATCTAGTGTCACAGCAAACATACATGGAGGATACTCTTATTAATGAAGTACAAAGTCATAAACTTTTAGGAATTAATCTTCAAAGTGATTATTCGTGGAAACTAGAAATCAGTTGATCATTGGGGAAGTAAGTCCAAAGATAAAGTGCTTAAGAAGCTTAAGTACAGACTGACCAGAAATACACTTGATAGACTGTACGTGTCTTTTATCCTGCCTAGCATTGACTGCTGTTGTCATATCTGGGACAGCTATACAAACCAACAATCATTACTCGAAACGTTGCACAACTTCTATGGGGTCGTTCGTGGTACTAACCTTGCTAAAATATATAACAAAACAAATTTTCAACGTTAAAAAGAACGATGACATCGCTTCAAATTGAATTACTTTGTCCAAATGGGAAATGGTATTACACCTGAATACTGCAAGTATGCCACGTATGTATGACATATATATCTGATATATGTTCTATATATCTGAAGTGTATTTCTGTATTGCGCATACATATCAGATATATATATATATATCACGTACAGTCCACATATACACAGCATGTGTCTCAGACACGTCTCGCGTATATCTCGGACATAGTTTGCATAATCAATGACTACCTTATTTCTTTGTCGCATATATCTCTCATATATCTCATCGATTTCACGCGCATCTATCTCATGTTGACTTATCAGACATCTGACAACCTGTATAGGACATATATCATTCATGTACCACATGTATATAACGTATATATACGCACATGTTGTATCAAAGGTATCCCACGGAAATTCCAAGCATAGATTTCATACATATCTCATATTCATCTCCTATATCTCACATCTTTTGTATCTGGTAATATCGCGGATTTTTCTCAAATACATCTCACGAATTTGGCACACTTCACGCATATGCCTTATGTTGTTCTCACATAAATCTCTGAAATGTCTCACATATATCACGCATATATTTTAAATACATATCACATATACCACACATGTATCTCAAATAAATATCACATATATCACACATATATCTCGATGCGTATCTATATGACACATATATCTCAAATACATATCACAAATACATACCACATATATCACACATATATCACATATACATACCACATATATCACACATATATCTCAAATACATATCACATATATCACACATATATCTCACACATATCTCAATGCATATCACATATATCACACATATATCTCAATACATACCACATATATCACATACATATCTCAAATACATATCACATATATCACACATATACCTCACATATATCACACAGATATACCAGAGTTTACTGTTATAGTTGTCGCACTCCTCTTTACATCTCTCCTATTGAGCACACAAGCATCTCCCATATACAGTCAGATCTTTTTGTTGTTCTGAACTGTTACAGACAAGTTATAGACTGAGGTTAAATTAGCTGCTTTGACCAGTTTATTCAATGAAGGCTTTGCAGGGTATATTGAGTGGATGAGGTACTGTGACTGCCAGTAGCTAGGTGTCTTCCCTGGATTAGTTAATTCCGCCATCAGAGGGTGGAGACGCGGTGTTGAACATAACACTGGAGTGGGACCTTGAATGCAGGATAATGTCCTCGTGTTCTCCTTACAGTAAGCAGGCTTGACTGACGGCGGGGGTAAATAGGCTATTGAAGTCTTAACTCAGTCACAACAAAAACTGTCAAACCTTTACCAGACGATTAACACATAAAAGCCAGCAATGTTTAGTCTGTTCCTTGGTGCAAGATTAATTCCGGGATCAATTCGGCGGACGTGAATGTGTGAGAAGAAGGAACAGTTAATGTGTGAGAAGAAGGAAAGGTTGATGTGTGAGAAGAAGGAATAGTTAATGTGTGAGAGGAGGGATAGTTAATGTGTGAGGAGAAGGAATAGTTGATGTGTGAGAAGAAGGAATAGTTAATGTGTGAGAAGAAGGAATAGTTAATGTGTGAGAGGAGGGATAGTTAATGTGTGAGGAGAAGGAACAGTTAATGTGTAAGAAGAAGGAATGGTTATTGTGTGAGAAGAAGGAATAGTTAATGTGTAAGAAGAAGGAACAGTTAATGTGTGAGAGGAGGGATAGTTAATGTGTGAGAAAAGGAATAGTTAATGTGTGAGAGGAAGGAATGGTTATTGTGTGAGAAGAAGGAAAGGTTGATGTGTGAGAGGAGGGATAGTTAATGTGTGAGGAGAAGGAACAGTTAATGTGTGACAGGAGGGATAGTTAATGTGTAAGAAGAAGGAATAGTTGATGTGTAAGAAGAAGGAATAGTTAATGTGTGTGAAGAAGGAATAGTTAATGTGTGAGGAGAAGGAATATTTAATGTGTGAGAAGAAGGAATAGTTAATGTGTAAGAAGAAGGAATAGTTGATGTGTGAGAAGAAGGAATAGTTAATGTGTGTGAAGAAGGAATAGTTAATGTGTGTGAAGAAGGAATAGTTAATGTGTGAGAAGAAGGAATAGTTAATGTGTGAGAGGAGGGATAGTTAATGTGTGTGAAGAAGGAATAGTTGATGTGTGAGAAGAAGGAATAGTTAATGTGTGAGTTAATGAGTGAGAAGAAGGAATAGTTTATGTGTGAGAAGAAGGAAAGGTTGATGTGTGAGAGGAGGGATAGTTAATGTGTGAGGAGAAGGAATAGTTGATGTGTGAGAAGAAGGAACAGTTAATATGTGAGAGGAGGGATAGTTAATGTGTGAGAAGAAGGAATAGTTGATGTGTGAGAAGAAGCAATAGTTAATGTGTGAGAAGAAAGAATGGTTAATGTGTGAGAAGAAGGAATAGTTAATGTGTGAAAAGAAGCAAAGTTTGATTTGTGAGAGGAGGGAATAGTTAATGTGTGAGAAGAAAGAATGGTTAATGTGTGAGAAGAAGGAATAGTTAATGTGTGAGAAGAAGGAATAGTTAATGTGTAAGAAGAAGGAACAGTTAATGTGTGAGAAGAAGGAAAGGTTTATGTGTGAGAGGAGGGATACTTAATGTGTGAGAAGAAGGAATAGTTGATGTGTGAGAAGAAGGAATAGTTATTGTGTGAGAAAATGGAAAAGTTAATGTGTGAGAAGAAGGAAAGGTTGATGTGTGAGAGGAGGGATAGTTAATGTGTGAGGAGAAGGAATAGTTAATGTGTGAGAGGAGGGATAGTTAATGTGTGAGAAGAAGGAATAGTTAATGTGTGAGAAGAAGGAACAGTTAATGTGTGAGAGGAGGGATAGTTAATGTGTGAGGAGAAGGAATAGTTGATGTGTGAGAAGAAGGAATAGTTAATGTGTGAGAAGAAGGAATAGTTAATGTGTGAAAAGAAGCAAAGTTTGATGTGTGAGAGGAGGTAATAGTTAATGTGTGAGAAGAAGGAATGGTTAATGTGTGAGAAGAAGGAATAGTTAATGTGTGAGAAGAAGGAATAGTTAATGTGTAAGAAGAAGGAACAGTTAATGTGTGAGAAGAAGGAAAGGTTGATGTGTGATAGGAGGGATACTTAATGTGTGAGAAGAAGGAATAGTTGATGTGTGAGAAGAAGGAATAGTTATTGTGTGAGAAAATGGAAAAGTTAATGTGTGAGAAGAAGGAAAGGTTGATGTGTGAGAGGAGGGATAGTTAATGTGTAAGGAGAAGGTATAGTTGATGTGTGAGAAGAAGGAATGGTTAATGTGTGAGAGGAGGGATAGTAAATGTGTAAGAAGAAGGAAAGGTTAATGTGTGAGAGGAGGGATAGTTAATGTGTGAGAAGAAGGAATAGTTGATGTGTGAGAAGAAGGAATAGTTATTGAGTGAGAACATGGAATAGTTAATGTGTGAGAAGAAGGCAAGGTTGATGTGTGAGAGGAGGGATAGTTAATGTGTGAGGAGAAGGAATAGTTGACGTGTGAGAAGGAGGAATGGTTAATGTGTGGGAGGAGGGAATAGTTAATGTGTGAGAAGAAGGAATAGTTGATGTGTGAGAGGATGGATAGTTAATGTGTGTGAAGAAGGAATAGTTGATGTGTGAGAAGAAGGAATAGTTAATGTGTGAGAAGAAGGAATAGTTAATGTGTGAGAAGAAGGAATAGTTGATGTTTGAGAGGAGGGATAGTTAATGTGTGTGAAGAAGGAATAGTTGATGTGTGAGAAGAAGGAATAGTTAATGTGTGAGAAGAAGGAATAGTAAATGTGTAAGAAGAAGGAACAGTTAATGTGTGAGAAGAAGGAATAGTTAATGTGTGACAGGAGGAATAGTTAATGTGTGTGAAGAAGGAATAGTTGTTGTGTGAGAAGAAGGAATTGTTAATTTGTGAGAGGAGGGATAGTTAATGTGTGAGAAGAAGGAATAGTTAATGTGTGAGAAGAAGGAATAGTTTATGTGTGAGAGGATGGATAGTTAATGTGTGTGAAGAAGGAATAGTTAATGTGTGAGAAGAAGGAATAGTTAATGTGTGAGAAGAAGGAATAGTTAATGTGTAAGAAGAAGGAATAGTTGATGTGTGAGAAGAAGGAATAGTTAATGTGTGAGAGGAGGGATAGTTAATGTGTGAGAAGAAGGAATAGTTAATGTGTGAGAGGAAGGAATAGTTAATGTGTGAGAGGAGGGATAGTTAATGTGTGTGAAGAAGGAATATTTGTTGTGTGAGAAGAAGGAATAGTGAATGTGTGAGAGGAGGGATAGTTAATGTGTGTGAAGAAGGAATAGTTGTTGTGTGAGAAGAAGGAATAGTTAATGTGTGAGAGGAGGGATAGTTAATGTGTGTGAAGAAGGAATAGTTGTTGTGTGAGAAGAAGGAATAGTTAATGTGTGAGAGGAGGGATAGTTAATGTGTGTGAAGAAGGAATAGTTGTTGTGTGAGAAGAAGGAATAGTTAATGTGTGAGAGGAGGGATAGTTAATGTGTGAGGAGAAGGAATAGTTGATGTGTGAGAAGAAGGAATAGTTAATGTGTGAGAGGAGGGATAGTTAATGTGTGAGGAGAAGGAATAGTTGATGTGTGAGAAGAAGGAATAGTTAATGTGTTAGAAGAAGGAATAGTTAATGTGTGAGAAGAAGGAATAGTTAATGTGTTAGAAGATGGAATAGTTAATGTGTGAGAAGATGGAATAGTTAATGTGCTGATATATCACTCTACTTCTTTAAATATAAACAACATACATATCATTTCGTCATGTTGTATATCAATAAACGTGTAAAATAGAAATATAAACATTCGAGTTGTCAGACGTACAGATGGGTGACAAACATACCGTTGTTTTGCAGTAGTACACATCCTCTTCCTAGCCCCACACACACACACACACACACACACACTCAGTTAGGTTTATTAATGCGTATGTTTTGTGAAATACCCGGATACAAACATATCTACAGAGTAGTTGACAGACATATACATCTGTTATGTTCCTGTTCTTTGAGGAGATGTAAGGTTAAAGATCAATTTGTAATTATGCCCCAGCGATATGTCGGCGTCCAACAACGCGACTTCGCCCTGTCGGGTATTCTGCTATAAACATATTGGTCAAGCCAGCGCATACCTGTGGCAATGTTCACGTGACCAAGTCAATTTTCACGTTTTTCTGTTTGTGACGAACCCTTTAATTAACGCTTTATCAACGTGCTTGGGTGTACACAGCCATTATCCTGATCAAATATGTCACATTCTCAGCACAATAGAATTATAGTTTCAGCACCTCCTTGTTCTTTCTACACTCTGTCTGAAGACGCTCAGACGGTGTAAACATCAGCAGCGGGAGTCTAGCACAGACAGACTGGATTTGCTCCAACAGGACGTCCTCCAACATTGGTTTGGTAACATACAATAATGCTCCAACATTGGTTTGGTAACATACAATAATGCTCCAACATTGGTTTGGTAACATACAATAATGCTCCAACATTGGTTTGGTAACATACAATAATGCTTTATCTTCAACCTAATGCTGTTACTTTAAAAAAAATATACTAAAGGGATACCACTAGATGCCAAACAGAACCGATCAGCAACATTCTGAACAACTGAAATGAGAATTCTATCTGGACCATTTTCCACAGCGCTGATGTGTTGATGATATTACTTACAATTGCTGATATAGTATAGGGCGTGGCTTATCAGGCGTAGTTCACTAATCAATCAATTTGATTGATAGGTAGTGACGGGTGAGGTGACAGGTGAACGTCAATCAGGTCATCTTGAGGCGTATCTACATGATGAGGTCAACGGTATATGGTCCATGATAGTTACACTATGATTAGAAGCCATGCGACATGAACGTGCAAACGACATCTGGGTCCAGGCGAATGTATGTGAATGTGTGTTTGGTGCACAGAGCGACGTTTCGGTGTAGATTCTTACACTGTTATCAAGCTAAGGGAATGCCGATACAAAGTTTCGTAGAATCATTTTTGCTGTTAAACTTAAACAAAACGTTTGAATATATTGATGGTAATATGACTAGTCCCTCAAACTAAGTTTAATACAGTTAAATTAGTTAATTATGATTACTTTTAGTAAATAATCGCTCGAGGGAAACTTCAAGAAGGATCGGGTACGTGCATCGGCAAAACAATCGCGATGGGAGAGGAAGTGTGTGTGCGTGCGTGCGTGCGGGGGAAGAGCAGGTTTCGGTTGTGGTACGTTACGTTGTGTTTTATCAGGGCGAAATGAGGATGTGAAGCGGTAGTGTTGCAATTCGCGTGGAGATGGCAACATATACAGATGTTTTGTATTCGTGTGGAGGGGGCAACAAATACAAATGTTCTGTATTCGTGTGGAGGGGGCAACATATACAGATGTTCTGTATTCGTGTGGAGGGGGCAAAATATACAGATGTTCTGTATTCGTGTGGAGGGGGCAACATATACAGATGTTCTGTATTCGCGTGGAGGGGGCAACATATACAGATGTTCTGTATTCGCGTGGAGGGGGCAACATAAACAGATGTTCTGTATTCTCGGTGGCGGGCAACAGAAATAAGTGGTCTGTATTCTCGGTGGGGGGCAACATATGCAAATGTTCTGTATTCGCGTGGAGGGGGCAACATATACAAATGGTCTGTATTCGCGTGGAGGGAGAAACATATACAAATGGTCTGTATTCGCTAGGAGGGGGCAACAAATACAAATGGTCCGTATTCGCGTGAAGGGTCAACATATACAGATGTTCTGCATTCGTGTGGAGGGGGCAACGGATGCAAATGGTCTGTATTCGCGTGGAGGGGGCAACATATACAAATGGTCTGTATTCGCTTAGAGGGGGCAACATATACAGATGTTCTGTATTCTCGGTGGCGGGCAACAGATATAAGTGGTCTGTATTCGCGTGGAGGGGGCAACATATGCAAATGATCTGTACCCGTGTGGAGGGGGCAACATATACAAATGGTCTGTATTCGCTTGGAGGGGGCAACAGATACAGATGTTATGTATTCGTGTGGAGGGGGCAACGATACAAGTGGTCTGTATTCGCTTGGAGGGGGCAACAGATACAGATGTTATGTATTCGTGTGGAGGGGGCAACATAAACAAATGGTCTGCATTCGCGTGGAGGGGGCAACAGATACAGATGTTCTGTATTCGCTTGGAGGGGGCAATATATACAGGTTTTATGTATTCGCGTGGAGGGGGCAACAAATACAAATGTTCTGTATTCGCGTGGAGGGTCAACATATACAGATGTTCTGTATTCTCGGTGGCGGGCAACAGATATAAGTGGTGTGTATTCTCGGTTGGGGCAACATATACAAATGGTCTGTATTCGCGTGGAGGGGGCAACATATACAAATGGTCTGTATTCGAGTGGAGGGGGCACATATACCGATGTTTTGTATTCGTGTGAGAGGGGCAACATGTATCAATGTTATCTTTTGCGTGAAGACGACAACATAATATATCCATGTTTTGTAGTTTGCGTGAAGACATTAACCAATGTTAGACATGGTGTGAGGGCAGTCTCTCGGCATCTGCACCTACAGTGTCCACTGGAAACGTTGTATGGCATATCGAATGTAGATGCTAATTACCTTCAACACTAAGTTAACAAAGAATCGAAAACGGACCTTCCTGACTAGAACCAATAAATAAACAGCTTGTCTCGCCAGCAGAGATTCCCTTACCACGTGTGACGGCTAAGTTTATTGTAAAAGACGAAGTTGAAAGGGGTCTGAAAACATATATCCCGTTAATGCGAGTAGCAGTGAAATTCGGGTTAGATCTGTAAGAGCTCCTTGTATCGAATTAGCAACACCGACGAACCTTTGGCCCCCTAAACTGTACGCTCGCCATATATTAGCCTATTCCTACCCAGACAGTGCGAGGCTGCTTGCATTATCTAGTACGTCTTAGCTTTCGTTTTTATTTCTATTGTTGGAAAAGAAGTTGAGGAATGCTGTCCGCTGCCGTGTGTTGTCGTGACACCTAGTTGGCTGCTGACGGAGGTGTATTTTACCAACTAGAATATATCTGCAGCAATTAATCCTTCACGTCGGCTTCTGTGACACTTGGTCTATTGCTTGCAAGGGCTTTCTCGCAGCTTTTTTGTCCTTCCGAAACCATGGGAGAGTTAAGATATTGCGTTTGATGCTAGAAGTCAAGGTATGTTTTGGCAAAGGTACAGTATAGATTACAGCAAATAGGTGAGTTGTCTAATGTTGACAAGGCTTAAAGTGGAGATGTCCAGGTGGTGACATGGAACAGCAGCCCAGTGGAAGGCTAGACGCGACATGTCACTGTACAAATCAATTTCGAGACTTTTTTCTTCGAATGAATGTGTTTAGCATCAGTCTTATTCCAGGAAGACTTAGCTCAGTGTACATGACAGTGTATGTCATCTTAATCCTCCCGTGTAATGGAGGAGCACTGAGAACCCCGATATGGAAACATTACCTTTCAGGTTAAATACATGAACATAGCATCTGAATGAGTTGAGAACATACGCCAGTATCTAACGGTTTGCCTACCTTCCGTCCGGCTCTGTTATTATGAAGATTCATCAACGATCTCGCACTCTCAGCTATTTCCCGAGCATCCATAAATTTACGTGCTAATTTCAATCCATATTTAATATCGGCACTACAGCCGCCCCACTTCCAGCCTTCGGGGGCGAGTTTACCGTCCATTTTGTCTTTATCACAGCTACAGTTAGTGAGGTTCCCTAGGCTGCACGCCTGGGTGATGGCGTACGTGACTCCAGCCGAACTAATGGCGTAGCTGAAGGCAGCCTCACGACTTCCTGCAACAAGGAAAGTGTACATCATTAGGAATCAGTTAAAGTTCAAGGTTAGTATGAAGGTAACTTGCTGTGCAATACATAAGTTCATTTTACTGCTGTGTCTGGCTACATACAAAACGCTGGTGAGCTGAGATGATTTCAACGTAAACTTCATTCTAATTAATGGTTTATGTCCCCAACACACAGATACAGATGTCGCCTACGTTGGAAGCAAGGAAACTAACGGCCGTTATGTGTAACACACAACTACTTCAAGGTAATTGCATAGCAGGTGTCCTAGGTAGCCTATTTACTTGAACAATAAATTACTGAATACAGTCAAAATATCGCAGGGGTAACAAATAACATATTTACTTGAAAGGTGAATTACTGAATACAGTCAAAATATCGCTGAGGTAACAAATAACATATTTACTTGAAAGGTGAATTACTGAATACAGTCAAAATATCGCTGAGGTAACAAATAACATGTTTACTTGAAAGGTGAATTACTGAATACAGTCAAAATATCGCTGAGGTAACAAATAACATGTTTACTTGAAAGGTGAATTACTGAATACAGTCAAAATATCGCTGAGGTAACAAATAACATATTTACTTGGAAGGTGAATTACTGAATACAGTCAAAATATCGCTGAGGTAACAAATAACATATTTACTTGAAAGGTGAATTACTGAATACAGTCAAAATATCGCTGAGGTAACAAATAACATATTTACTTGAAAGGTAAATTACTGAATACAGTCAAAATATCGCTGAGGTAACAAATAACATATTTACTTGAAAGGTGAATTACTGAATACAGTCAAAATATCGCTGAGGTAACAAATAACATATTTACTTGAAAGGTGAATTACTGAATACAGTCAAAATATCGCTTACTAAATAGACTGATGACTACAGTTGAAATAGTTGAGGAAACAAGCAGGTTATTAACATATTATTTACCTTCTAATTACAGTTTTAATATGTTTCGGTTCATAGTCAATATATCGTAGATATTAAATAGCTCGCTTACATCAAATATATTCCTAACAGTTACCTGATTATTGTAGATGAAGCAATGCTCAGTTCATATGAATAAGAAACTACTGACCACAGTTATGCGACTGTATATTATACAACAACCGCTTTGTATACAAAATAAATTACTGATTATTTCCTGAACATCGAAGAATATTTTAGCATTGTCACTTTTTACATGTGTCGACAGGGGAACTAGCTCAGAATTATACGTCAAGGAAGCCGGACTTCCTCAGTTGATAAACAGTATTTACACAACGAGCAGAACACACTCAGACAATTGTGAGGTGAGCGGATTTCTAGCTCAACCTCAGGGTGTTGGCGGCACGTATGAGGTCGCCCCTATACAGGCAGTCGGAATACCGGACTGACAGACAGTATAGGTGTCAACACATAGATACTTAAAGGCAACAGTGGACAGATAAAGGAAGAGTGGCCTGGCCCTGGACTTATTGACAGCCTAGGCCAAGGGGGTGACCAATTAAGGCTATTAATTTCATACCCAGTAATTAATGAAAGTGATAGAGTGACGCTGGTTGGCTGACCATGTATAACATGGTGGTGGTGAGGATTGGAAAGGGGAAGATAAGCGTCATATGCATAATTACAACTAAGTGATGCTTGTCTAGACTACATGTGGCTTAGTCTTTGAAATTATTTGGACAGTGGCTATCCTGAATTAATCACCATGACAACTTCCCAATAATCCGTAAAGTTTAGACCCCAAGTCAAAATAATCAGAATTCAACCAAATACGGTTGAAGTTGAAGAAGAACATTGAAGAAAAGAACACAGCATACCAGTACATTATCATTGAGGACCGGGACGGTGGGATAGCCGAGTGGTTAAAGCGTTCGCTCGTCACGCCGAAGACCCCGGGTATTCCGACCCACATGACTACATTGTGTGAAGCCCATTTCTGGTGTCCCCCGCCATGATATTGCTCGAATATTGCTAAAAGCGGCGTAAAACCCCACTCACGAACTCATTATCATTAAGGACCAGTCCATAATGTGGCTGAAATCAGCTAAAAAAATATGTATAATGCCATGACCTGACCATGGCGGAGTAGATGCTATGAAGCAGAAATAACCCGACAATGGCGTGGTAGATGCTATGAAGCAGAAAGGACCTAACAATGGCGGGGTAGATGGTATGAAGCAGAAATGACCTGACAATGGCGGAGTAGATGGTATGATCAGAAATTACCTGACAATGGCGAGGTAGATGCTATGAAGCAGAAATGACCCGACAATGGCGGGGTAGATGGTATGAAGCAGAAATGACCTGACCATGGCAGAGTAGATGCTATGAAGCAGAAATAACCCGACAATGGCGTGGTAGATGCTATGAAGCAGAAAGGACCTGACAATGGCGGGGTAGATGGTATGAAGCAGAAATGACCTGACAATGGCGGAGTAGATGGTATGAAGCAGAAATTACCTGACAATGGCGAGGTAGATGCTATGAAGCAGAAATGACCCGACAATGGCGGGGTAGATGGTATGAAGCAGAAATGACCTGACCATGGCAGAGCAGATGCTATGAAGCAGAAATAACCCGACAATGGCGTGGTAGATGCTATGAAGCAGAAAGGACCTGACAATGGCGGGGTAGATGGTATGAAGCAGAAATGACCTGACAATGGCGGAGTAGATGCTATGAAGCAGAAAGGACCTGACAATGGCGGAGTAGATGATATGAAGCAGAAATAACCCGACAATGGCGTGGTAGATGCTATGAAGCAGAAATGACCTGACAATGGCGTGGTAGATGCTATGAAGCAGAAATGACCTGACAATGGCGGGGTAGATGCTATGAAGCAGAAATGACCTGACAATGGCGGGGTAGATGCTATGATCAGAAATGATCCGATAATGGCGGGGTAGATGCTATGATCAGAAATGACCTGACAATGGCGGGGTAGATGCTATGAAGCAGAAATGACCTGACAATGGCGGGGTAGATGCTATGATCAGAAATGATCTGATAATGGCGGGGTAGATGCTATGATCAGAAATGATCCGATAATGGCGAGGTAGATGCTATGATCAGAAATGATCTGATAATGGCAGGGTAGATGCTATGATCAGAAATGACCTGACAATGGCGAGGTAGATGCTATGATCAGAAATGATCTGATAATGGCGGGGTAGATGCTATGATGCAGAAATGACCTGATAATGGCAGGGTAGATGTTATGAAGCAGAAATGATCTGATAATGGCGAGGTAGATGCTATGATCAGAAATGACCTGATAATGGCAGGGTAGATGCTATGATGCAGAAATGACCTGATAATGGCAGGGTAGATGTTATGAAGCAGAAATGATCTGACAATGGCGAGGTAGATGCTATGATCAGAAATTATCTGATAATGGCGGGGTAGATGCTATGATGCAGAAATGACCTGATAATGGCGAGGTAGATGCTATGATGCAGAAATGACCTGATAATGGCAGGGTAGATGTTATGAAGCAGAAATGATCTGATAATGGCGAGGTAGATGCTATGATCAGAAATGACCTGATAATGGCAGGGTAGATGCTATGATCAGAAATGTACGGAAGCGTAGTAGGGCCACGTTGAAAAATTGTTTTGGTCTTACTATCTCCTACGTAGTACTTAATATCTCCTACGTAGGACATAGTATCTCCTACGTAGGACTTAATATCTCCTACGTATATTAAGTCGACTTAATATCTACGTAGGACTTAATATGTCCTAAGTAGGACTTAGTATCTCCTACGTAGGACATAGTATCTCCTACGTAGGACTTAGTATCTCCTACGTAGGACATGGTATCTCCTACGTAGATGTTAGTATCTCCTACGTAGGACTTAGTATCTCCTAAGTGGGTATCTCCTACGTAGGACTTAGTATCTCCTACGTAGGAGTTAGTATCTCCTACGTAGGACTTAGTATCTCCTAAGTAGGACATAGTATCTCCTACGTAGGACTTAATATCTCCTACGTAGGACTTAGTATCTCCTACGTAGGACTTAATATCTCCTACGTAGGACTTAGTATCTCCTACGTAGGACTTAGTATCTCCTACGTAGGAGTTAGTATCTCCTACGTAGGACTTAATATCTCCTACGTAGGACTTAGTATCTCCTACGTAGGACTTAATATCTCCTACGTAGGACATAGTATCTCCTACGTAGTACTTAATATTTCCTGTAGGAGATGATCGATATACGTTTATATGGATTAATCTGAAACTGTCGACTTAAAGCCCCAGACACGCACACAATCTCCTGTTTCACTGTTTCAGTCACTGTAAGAGTCTACAGTCATTCGTTTCATTCACTATTAGAGTCTACAGTTATGTGTTTCATTTACTGTTAGAGTCTACTATCATGTGTTTCAATTTACTATTAGAGTCTACTGTTTCCTTCACTATTAGAGTCATTTGTTCAACTAAGTGTTGCACATCAGTACTGAGTTGGACCGACTGTTATACTTTACTGCCTTGCGTTCAGTTTGCTCTACTATTACGCGTTGCAGTTAGTTCACTGTTATATGTTGCACTTTGTTACACTTTACTATTATGCATTGGATATTTCAGAGGTCGTTGCACATGAATCATAATCTGCGTGTACACTATAGGTGGCAATCTATGTGTACGTATCCCCTTATATTTATACAAATAACTATAATGACAATTCTTTGCCTTTTTGAATTTCGTATTGTTTTACGCCGCACTCAACACTTGTCCACCCCAGTCTAGTCAACCTGTAAAGAATTACGAATAAAACCCCAAACGAGCGTTGCATCCGATCCAACCTAGCCCCATCAAGACAAACAACAACTTGCGGAGGTCGTGTTATAACCCGAGTTTCATATCACAACCTCACCCCAACCATCCCATCCCCTCTGTGTGTGTGTGTGTGTGTTTGTGTGTGTTTGTGTGTGTGAATAGATGTATGTATGATAGATTAAACATAACCATACCCAAACCTCCATAACTGCAATCAGAACAGGGTCCACGTCACCCTAACGTAATACACACACAATAACACTGTACAGTAACACTATGTTAATGTCATGAATATTCACTGACTCACATTTCGACTATCTAACGTCCTGCATAGCCAAACATTTCTCAACGTAGGAGATACTAAGTCCTACGTAGGAGATAGTATGTCCTACGTAGGAGATACTTACTCCTACGTAGGAGTTATTAAGTGCTACGTAGGAGATAGTGACCCCCCAAAAAAATTTCACCGTGGCCCTACTACGCTTCCGTAGAAATGACCTGATTATGGCGGGGTAGATGTTATGATGCAGACGTGACTTGCTCATGGCGGAGTGGATGCTATGAAACAGACGTGACCTGACCATGCCGGGATAGATGCTATGACATGCTGTACGTTTCTGGCTTATGCTCGTAATGCTTATAACTACTCATGATCCCCCTACGCAACAAACCTCGAGCACAGTCAACGATCCCTGGTCGTTATGGAAACATTTGTTTTAGAAAATAGGGAATGTCTGAATGATATTGAAGATGAAATACATGTACTGTTTCACTGTGTATTATTACTGTTTCATTACTTTAAATGATTGTGTTAGTTTATGTCCGGAATTTTTAGATAAAGCCGATATCGACAAATTATGTTTTATATTCAACAATCCTAATCTTTGTTATGTTTTAGCCAAAATCTGCTTTTTAATTCTCAACAGAAGGAAAGCACTTTTTATGCTTAATAACCTTTTGATCATTTTGGGGTTTCATAATGATGTTTGTCTCTCATGATTCTCTTTTGAATGGTTCTGTACATTTTACTTGTTGAATGTTTGTAAATATCAGTTGTATGTACGTATATATCAAATATTGTCCCCAAATCTGGCGTCACGCACGTTATCCAACTGCTAAAACAAATGCAATCTTTCCATTGAAGCTACTGGGTAAACTGAACCTAGAATTTCTAACTGAATTTAGATTTGAAAATGCTTGCCACAGTATGCAACTTCTGTTTGAAAACAGATCGGCAAGACACGTCAATCGTCAATTGTAATTATTTGGTTACAGGTAATTAAAGACCTTCTTTGATCACCATCTTTCGTGATATCGTGAAAGCGATATTTGATCTGAAGCAAGGCATTATTGACAGAGGGACCGCAGCCTCTCCTCACTGTTGACAAATTATCCACCATGTTTGTTACACAAGAAATGCTATGATTACTGGTGACAGTGACAAATTGTCCATGTTTGTTATACATGCTATGATCACTGGTGACGTTGACAAACTGTCCACCATGTTTTTCACACATGCTATGATTACTGGTGACGTTGACAAACTGTCCACCATGTTTATTACACATGCTATGATTACTGGTGACGTTGACAAATTTGGTCAACCATGTTTATTACACATGCTATGAATACTGATGGCGTTGACAAACTGTCCACCATATTTTTTACACATGCTATGATTACTGGTGACGTTGACAAACTGTCCACCATGGTTTTTACACATGCTATGAATACTGGTGGCGTTGACAAACTGTCCACCATGTTTATTACACATGTTATGAATACTGGTGGCGTTGACAAACTGTCCACCATGTTTATTACACATGTTATGATTACTGGTGACGTTGACAAATTGTCCACCATGTTTATTACACATGCTATGAATACTGGTGGCGTTGACAAACTGTCCACCATGTTTATTACACATGTTATGAATACTGGTGGCGTTGACAAACTGTCCACCATGTTTTATTACACATGTTATGATTACTGGTGACGTTGACAAATTGTCCACCATGTTTATTACACATGCTATGACTACTGGTAGCGTTGACAAACTGTCCAGCATATTTGTTATACATGAAATGCTATGATTATTGGTGACGTTGACAAATTGTCCACCATGTTTGTTACACATGAAATGCTATGAATACTGGTGACGTTGACAACATGTCCATTATATTTTTTTACACATGCTATGATATGATTATGGTTGACGTTGACAAACTGTCCATCATGTTTGTTACACATGATATGTAAACTATCCACCGTGTTTGTTACATGAAATGATTACTGGTGACGATGACAAACTGTCCACCGTGTTTGTTACAATGCTATGATTACTGGTGACGTTGATGAACTGTCCACCGTGTTCGTTACACATGATATGATATTACTGGTGACGTTGACAAACTGTCCACCATATTTGTTACACTTGATATGATTACTGTTGACGCATTCATGTCCGCAACTGCAACCACATACAGGGACACATATATAAACGATACAATGCATATACAGAAATCTACAGATTATTGACTTGATACAACACGAAAATCCCCCTAGTGCGTTTTTTGTGTGATTAGTTTCACAACCGTGCATAATAACACACACATCATATAACATCCCATACCTCATCTTACTGACCTGGGACAGAACTAGGTGTTATTAATCTCGATATTTCTATAGGATGCTAGGGTGTCCTTCTACCTTGTGTATTCTAATCCTAGGTGTTAATCTGAAGCGGCCCCCATAAGCCTAGATAAATGTTTATAGAAAACACTGAGCACAAAGAGATCATTCGGCGTTATTGGTGTCAACAGAAATTCACCATGGTGTCCAGACCATCCGCACCTCATCGGCATGACCACCCGTAGCATTTGGGTCAACAACGGGTTCAACTTTCAGCACAGGAGCGATATCATCAATGCCTACAGCAATGTGTGCATGCAGAAGGCTGTACTTGCACATCAAAGGCAACAGGGGCCCGAATACCAGCCCTAAACATGGATTACTTCATACCCTAATCTTCACATGTCATTTGTGGGCAAGGGTGAGCCGCTGTATCCAGTCCGTGTTAATGACGTATGTGTGTCTTATCTGCTCCTCCGTCGTAATACCAGGGGGAACTAATGTCCTGCTAAAGGTCATGTTAAGGTGATTAGCCGAATGCCGGGATACATACAGGGGTTTCTTTGTCAGACGAGACCGTTTACAGGATGGATTAGCGGCTAAAGGGATTAACTGTTAGACGGTTCAACATAGCCCAGTTACATACTTTACAGTTTAAACGTTGTGTACGATAGTTCATGCAGAGGGAGAGCCGCTGGGAAATCTCACTGAGTGTAACGCCATGTACAAAAACAAATGTGGTCGTTTGAAATTCCAAAAATGACAACATATTATCGTGGCTACCTTTGCTTGTAGGTTCGTCAGTTTATGACTTTTAGGCGGTCCAGAAAGCCAAAACTGATGACTGTAAAATTGGTTCACGTCATATACAATGTTGATTACAATACGTAACGTGGGATATATTCCTAGGATTATTTAGGTATTGTAGCATAAAGTAAAGCATGTGTCAGTGCATAGAAGGCAATATTATGTATATTATGTACTTATTACCTTAAGGTGGAAACAAGGAAGGACTTCAAGTAGACAAGATTCTGCACCATTGTATTGGAGGGAAAGCAAAGCCATGTATTACTATCCACATTCTGACTGCTACGTGACGCTGATGCCAAATGTGTCTGCCGTTTTGTGGACGTTAATAAAGAATATATCTTTGCCGTAAAATGTCCTTCTTAGGAAAAACATATCGCCATTTTCTGGAGGGCAGAGGGGCGTGGGGCAATGTCCTAGCTCGGACAAAGGAGTTCCGGCGGTGTAGGGGGTGGGGTGGGACTGGATGAATTATTAAATCAATATTTTCACGTGGTGTATTCAGTTGGAAGGCCCCGTCCTCGGTTGTCATATCACACTACACCATGGTTGGGCGACTCTGAATCGGGGACCACTGTTTGGCGGACTAATAGATGGTCTAAGACAGGTCCCGAAAAGGATTCAAGGAGTTTCAAATGATCAAGTATTTAAAGCGTTCACCCGTTGTCTCGTTCTGTTGCAGTGTATGTATAAATAAGGCGGTCTGGCGTCTGGGTACCTCCTGGAGGAGCAGTTCTTTTGATTCGCCGAATCTTCATTTTTTATTTAACCGAAGTAACCTAGATACTGAGGGTACATTCCAAGTCGAGATGCAACTGAATCATTTATGCACGAGGATGATTTTTACCATTATAAAAGTATTGTATCTAGATGAGAGTTTCAGGTTGATTCATCACTGTGACGCATACCGTTAGAAGAAACACAGAGCCTATATACACGCTGAATGTATCTGGTGTACATCACTGTGACCAATACCGCCTATATATCCAGCTGGAAGTACATGTAACAGACGAAACACTGAGCATATCTACATGCTGAATGTATCTGGTGTTCATCACTGTGACCAATACCGCCTATATATCCAACTAGAAGTACATACGAAACACTGGGCCTATCTACATGCTGAATGTATCTGCTGTACATCACTGTGACCAATACCGCCTATATATCCAGATGGAAGTACATGTAACAGACGAAACACTGAGCATATCTACATGCTGAATGTATCTGGTGTTCATCACTGTGACCAATACCGCCTATATATCCAACTAGAAGTACATAAGAAACACTGAGCCTATCTACATGCTGAATGTATCTGGTGTACATCACTGTGACCAATACCGCCTATATATCCAGCTGGAAGTACATGTAACAGACGAAACACTGAGCATATCTACATGCTGAATGTATCTGGTGTTCATCACTGTGACCAATACCGCCTATATATCCAACTAGAAGTACATAAGAAACACTGAGCCTATCTACATGCTGAATGTATCTGGTGTACATCACTGTGACCAATACCGCCTATATACCCAGCTGGAAGTACATGTAACAGACGCAACACTGAGCCTATCTACATGCTGAATGTATCTGGTGTTCATCATTGTGACCAATACCGCCTATATATCCAGCTAGAAGTACATACGAAACACTGGGCCTATCTACATGCTGAATGTATACGGTGTTCATCACTGTGACCAATACCGCCTATATATCCAGCTAGAAGTACATACGAAACACTGGGCCTATCTACATGCTGAATGTATCCGGAATTGATCACTGTGACCAATACCGCCTATATATCCAGCTAGAAGTACATACGAAACTCTGGGCCTATCTACATGCTGAATGTATCTGGTGTTCATCACTGTGACCAATACCGCCTATATATCCAGCTAGAAGTACATACGAAACACTGGGCCTATCTAAATGCTGAATGTATCCGGTGTTCATCACTGTGACCAATACCGCCTATATATCCAGCTAGAAGTACAGACGAAACACTGGGCCTATCTACATGCTGAATGTATCCGGTGTTCAACACTGTGACCAATACCGCCTATATATTCAGCTAGAAGTACATACGAAACACTGAGCCTATATACACGCTGAATGTATCTGGTATTCATCACTGTGACCAATACCGCCTATATATCCTGCTAGAAGTACATACGAAACACTGGGCCTATCTACATGCTGAATGTATCTGGTGTACATCACTGTGACCAATACCGCCTATATATCCAGCTAGAAGTACATACGAAACTCTGGGCCTATCTACATGCTGAATGTATCCGGTGTTCATCACTGTGACCAATACCGCCTAAATATCCAGCTAGAAGTACATACGAAACACTGAGCCTATATACACGCTGAATGTATCCGGAATTGATCACTGTGACCAATACCGCCTATATATCCAGCTAGAAGTACATACGAAACTCTGGGCCTATCTACATGCTGAATGTATCTGGTGTTCATCACTGTGACCAATACCGCCTATATATCCAGCTAGAAGTACATACGAAACACTGGGCCTATCTAAATGCTGAATGTATCCGGTGTTCATCACTGTGACCAATACCGCCTATATATCCAGCTAGAAGTACATACGAAACACTGGGCCTATCTACATGCTGAATGTATCCGGTGTTCAACACTGTGACCAATACCGCCTATATATTCAGCTAGAAGTACATACGAAACACTGAGCCTATATACACGCTGAATGTATCTGGTATTCATCACTGTGACCAAAAACCGCCTATATATCCTGCTAGAAGTACAGACGAAACACTGGGCCTATCTACATGCTGAATGTATCCGGTGTTCAACACTGTGACCAATACCGCCTATATATTCAGCTAGAAGTACATACGAAACACTGAGCCTATATACACGCTGAATGTATCTGGTATTCATCACTGTGACCAATACCGCCTATATATTCAGCGAGAAGTACAGACGAAACACTGAGCCCATCTACATGCTGAATGTATACGGTGTACATCACTGTGACCAATACCGCCTATATATCCAGCCAGAAGTACAGACGAAACACTGAGGCGATCTACACGTTGATTGTATCTGGTGTTCATCACTGTGACCAATACCGCCTATATATTCATCTAGAAGTACATACGAAACACTGAGCCTATCTACATGCTGAATGTATCTGGTGTACATCACTGTGACCAATACCGCCTATATATCCAGCTAGAACTATATACGAAACACTGAGCCTATCTACATGCTGAATGTATCCGGTGTTCATCACTGTGATCAATACCGCCTATATATCCAGCTAAAAGTACATACGAAACACTGAGCCTATCTACATGCTGAATGTATCCGGTGTTCATCACTGTGACCAATACCGCCTATATATCCAGCTAGAAGTACAGACGAAACACTGGGCCTATCTACATGCTGAATGTATCCGGTGTTCATCACTGTGACCAATACCGCCTATATATCCAGCTAGAAGTACATACGAAACACTGAGCCTATCTACACGCTGAATGTATCCGGAATTGATCACTGTGACCAATACCGCCTATATATCCAGCTAAAAGTACATACGAAACACTGAGCCTATCTACATGCTGAATGTATCCGGTGTTCATCACTGTGACCAATACCGCCTATATATCCAGCTAGAAGTACAGACGAAACACTGGGCCTATTTACATGCTGAATGTATCCGGTGTTCATCACTGTGACCAATACCGCCTATATATCCAGCTAGAAGTACATACGAAACACTGGGCCTATGTACATGCTGAATGTATCTGGTGTACATCACTGTGACCAATACCGCCTATATATCCAGCTAGAAGTACATACGAAACACTGGGCCTATCTACATGCTGAATGTATCTGGTGTACATCACTGTGACCAATACCGCCTATATATCCAGCTAGAAGTACATGTAACAGACGAAACACTGAGCCTATCTACATGCTGAATGTATCCGGTGTTCATCACTGTGACCAATACCGCCTATATATTCAACTAGAAGTACATAAGAAACACTGAGCCTATCTACATGCTGAATGTATCTGGTGTACATCACTGTGACCAATACCGCCTATATATCCAGCTAGAAGTACATACGAAACACTGAGCCTATCTACACGCTGAATGTATCCGGTGTTCATCACTGTGCCCAATACCGCCTATATATTCAAGTAGAAGTACAGACGAAACACTGGGCCTATCTACATGCTGAATGTATCTGTTGTTCATCACTGTGACCAATATCACCTATATATTCAGCTAGAAGTACATACGAAAGACTGGGCCTATCTACATGCTGAATGTATCTGGTGTACATCACTGTGACCAATACCGCTTATATATTCAGCTAGAAGTACAGACGAAACACTGGGCCTGTCTACATGCTGAATGTATCTGGTGTTCATCACTGTGACAAATACGGCCTATATATTCAACTAGAAGTACAGACGAAACACTGGGCCTATCTACATGCTGAATGTATCTGTTGTTCATCACTGTGACCAATATCACCTATATATTCAGCTAGAAGTACATACGAAAGACTGGGCCTATCTACATGCTGAATGTATCTGGTGTACATCACTGTGACCAATACCGCCTATATATCCAGCTAGAAGTACATGTAACAGACGAAACACTGGGCCTATCTACATGCTGAATGTATCTGGTGTACATCACTGTGACCAATACCGCCTATATATCCAGATAGAAGTACATGTAACAGACGAAACACTGGGCCTATCTACATGCTGAATGTGTCTGGTGTTCATCACTGTGACCAATACCGCCTATATATTCAGCTAGAAGTACATGTAACAGACGAAACACTGGGCCTATCTACATGCTGAATGTATCCGGTGTTCATCACTGTGACCAATACCGCCTATATATCCAGCTAGAAGTACATACGAAACACTGAGCCTATCTACATGCTGAATGTATCCGGAATTGATCACTGTGACCAATACCGCCTATATATCCAGCTAAAAGTACATACGAAACACTGAGCCTATCTACATGCTGAATGTATCCGGTGTTCATCACTGTGACCAATACCGCCTATATATATCCAGCTAGAAGTACAGACGAAACACTGGGCCTATTTACATGCTGAATGTATCCGGTGTTCATCACTGTGACCAATACCGCCTATATATCCAGCTAGAAGTACATACGAAACACTGGGCCTATGTACATGCTGAATGTATCTGGTGTACATCACTGTGACCAATACCGCCTATATATCCAGCTAGAAGTACATACGAAACACTGGGCCTATCTACATGCTGAATGTATCTGGTGTACATCACTGTGACCAATACCGCCTATATATCCAGCTAGAAGTACATGTAACAGACGAAACACTGAGCCTATCTACATGCTGAATGTATCCGGTGTTCATCACTGTGACCAATACCGCCTATATATTCAACTAGAAGTACATAAGAAACACTGAGCCTATCTACATGCTGAATGTATCTGGTGTACATCACTGTGACCAATACCGCCTATATATCCAGCTAGAAGTACATACGAAACACTGAGCCTATCTACACGCTGAATGTATCCGGTGTTCATCACTGTGCCCAATACCGCCTATATATTCAACTAGAAGTACAGACGAAACACTGGGCCTATCTACATGCTGAATGTATCTGTTGTTCATCACTGTGACCAATATCACCTATATATTCAGCTAGAAGTACATACGAAAGACTGGGCCTATCTACATGCTGAATGTATCTGGTGTACATCACTGTGACCAATACCGCCTATATATTCAGCTAGAAGTACAGACGAAACACTGGGCCTGTCTACATGCTGAATGTATCTGGTGTTCATCACTGTGACAAATACGGCCTATATATTGAACTAGAAGTACAGACGAAACACTGGGCCTATCTACATGCTGAATGTATCTGTTGTTCATCACTGTGACCAATATCACCTATATATTCAGCTAGAAGTACATACGAAAGACTGGGCCTATCTACATGCTGAATGTATCTGGTGTACATCACTGTGACCAATACCGCCTATATATCCAGCTAGAAGTACATGTAACAGACGAAACACTGGGCCTATCTACATGCTGAATGTATCTGGTGTACATCACTGTGACCAATACCGCCTATATATCCAGATAGAAGTACATGTAACAGACGAAACACTGGGCCTATCTACATGCTGAATGTGTCTGGTGTTCATCACTGTGACCAATACCGCCTATATATTCAGCTAGAAGTACATGTAACAGACGAAACACTGGGCCTATCTACATGCTGAATGTATCAGGTGTTCATCACTCTGACCAATACCGCCTATATATTCAGCTAGAAGTACAGACGAAACACTGGGCCTATCTGCATGCTGAATGTATCTGGTGTACATCACTGTGACCAATACCGCCTATATATCCAGCTAGAAGTACAGACGAAACACTGAGCCTATCTACATGCTGAATGTATCTGGTGTACATCACTGTGACCAATACCGCCTATATATCCAGCTAGAAGTACATGTAACAGATGAAACACTCAGCCTATCTACATGCTGAATGTATCCGGTGTTCATCACTGTGACCAATACCGCCTATATATCCAACTAGAAGTACAGACGAAACACTGAACCTATCTACATGCTGAATGTATCTGGTGTACATCACTGTGACCAATACCGCCTATATATCCAGCTAGAAGTACAGACGAAACACTGAGCCTATCTACACGCTGAATGTATCCGGTGTTCATCACTGTGACCAATACCGCCTATATATCCAGATAGAAGTACACAGGAAACACTGGGCCTATCTACATGCTAATTGTATCAGTGGTTCATCACTGTGACCAATACCGCCTATATATCCAGCTAGAAGTACATGTAACAGACGAAACACTGAGCCTATCTACATGCTGAATGTATCTGGTATTCATCACTCTGTCCAATACCGCCTATATATTCAGCTAGAAGTACAGACGAAACACTGGGCCTATCTGCATGCTGAATGTATCTGGTGTACATCACTGTGACCAATACCGCCTATATATTCAGCTAGAAGTACATGTAACAGACGAAACACTGGGCCTATCTACATGTTGAATGTATCTGGTGTACATCACTGTGACCAATACCGCTTATATATTCAGCTAGAAGTACAGACGAAACACTGGGCCTATCTACATGCTGAATGTATCTGGTGTTCATCACTGTGACCAATACGGCCTATATATTCAGCTAGAAGTACATACGAAAAACTGGGCCTATCTACATGCTGAATGTATCTGGTGTACATCACTGTGACCAATACCGCCTATATATTCAGCTAGAAGTACATACGAAACACTGGGCCTATCTACATGCTGAATGTATCTGGTGTACATCACTGTGACCAATACCGCCTATATATCCAGCTAGAAGTACATGTAACAGACGAAACACTGAGCCTATCTACATGCTGAATGTATCTGGTGTACATCACTGTGACCAATACCGCTAATATACCCAGCTAGAAGTACATACGAAACACTGGGCCTATCTGCATGCTGAATGTATCTGGTGTACATCACTGTGACCAATACCGCCTATATATTCAGCTAGAAGTACATGTAACAGACGAAACACTGATCCTATCTACATGCTGAATGTATCAGGTGTTCATCACTGTGACCAATACCGCCTATATATTCAGCTAGAAGTACAGACGAAACACTGGGCCTATCTGCATGCTGAATGTATCTGGTGTACATCACTGTGACCAATACCGCCTATATATTCAGCTAGAAGTACATGTAACAGACAAAACACTGGGCCTATCTACATGCCGAATGTATCTGGTGTTCAATACTGTGACCAATACCGCCTATATATTCAGCTAGAAGTACAGACGAAACACTGGGCCTATCTGCATGCTGAATGTATCTGGTATTCATCACTGTGACCAATACCGCCTATATATCCAGATAGAAGTACAGACGAAAGACTGAGCCTATCTACATGCTGAATGTATCTGGTGTACATCACTGTGACCAATACCGCCTATATATTCTTCTAGAAGTACATGTAACAGACGAAACACTGGGCCTATCTACACGCTGAATGTATCCGGTGTTCATCACTGTGACCAATACCGCCTATATATCCAGCTAGAAGTACAGACGAAACACTGAGCCTATCTACATGCTGAATGTATCTGGTGTACATCACTGTGACCAATACCGCGTATATATCCAGCTAGAAGTACAGACGAAACACTGAGCCTATGTACACGCTGAATGTATCCGGTGTTCATCACTGTGACCAATACCGCCTATATATTCAGCTAGAAGTACATGTAACAGACGAAACACTGGGCCTATCTACATGTTGAATGTATCTGGTGTACATCACTGTGACCCATACCCCTTATTTATTCAGCTAGAAGTACAGACGAAACACTGGGCCTATCTACATGCTGAATGTATCTGGTGTTCATCACTGTGACCAATACGGCCTATATATTCAGCTAGAAGTACATACGAAAAACTGGGCCTATCTACATGCTGAATGTATCTGGTGTACATCACTGTGACCAATACCGCCTATATATCCAGCTGGAAGTACATGTAACAGACGAAACACTGGGCCTATCTACATGCTGAATGTATCTGGTGTACATCACTGTGACCAATACCGCCTATATATCCAGCTAGAAGTACATACGAAACACTGGGCCTATATACATGCTGAATGTATCTGGTGAACATCACTGTGACTAATACCGCCTATATATTCAGCTAGAAGTACATACGAAACACTGGGCCTATCTACATGCTGAATGTATCTGGTGTACATCACTGTGACCAATACCGCCTATATATTCAGCTAGAAGTACATGTAACAGACGAAACACTGATCCTATCTACATGCTGAATGTATCAGGTGTTCATCACTGTGACCAATACCGCCTATATATTCAGCTAGAAGTACAGACGAAACACTGGGCCTATCTGCATGCTGAATGTATCTGGGGTACATCACTGTGACCAATACCGCCTATATATTCAGCTAGAAGTACATGTAACAGACAAAACACTGGGCCTATCTACATGCTGAATGTATCTGGTGTTCAATACTGTGACCGATACCGCCTATATATTCAGCTAGAAGTACAGAAGAAACACTGGGCCTATCTGCATGCTGAATGTATCTGGTATTCATCACTGTGACCAATAGCGCCTATATATCCAGCTAGAAGTACATGTAACAGACAAAACACTGGGCCTATCTACATGCTGAATGTATCTGGTGTTCAATACTGTGACCAATACCGCCTATATATCCAGCTAGAAGTACAGACGAAACACTGGGCCTATCTGCATGCTGAATGTATCTGGTATTCATCACTGTGACCAATAGCGCCTATATATCCAGCTAGAAGTACAGACGAAACACTGAGCCTATCTACATGCTGAATGTATCTGGTGTACATCACTGTGACCAATACCGCCTATAAATCCAGCTGGAAGTACATGTAACAGACGAAACACTGGGCCTATCTACATGCTGAATGTATCTGGTGTACATCACTGTGACCAATACCGCCTATATATTCAGCTAGAAGTACATACGAAACACTGGACCTATCTACATGCTGAATGTATCTGGTGTACATCACTGTGACCAATACCGCCTATATATTCAGCTAGAAGTACATGTAACAGACCAAACACTGATCCTATCTACATGCTGAATGTATCAGGTGTTCATCACTGTGACCAATACCGCCTATATATTCAGCTAGAAGTACAGACGAAACACTGGGCCTATCTGCATGCTGAATGTATGTGGTGTACATCACTGTGACCAATACCGCCTATATATTCAGCTAGAAGTACATGTAACAGACAAAAGACTGGGCCTATCTACATGCTGAATGTATCTGGTGTTCAATACTGTGACCAATACCGCCTATATATTCAGCTAGAAGTACAGACGAAACACTGGGCCTATCTGCATGCTGAATGTATCTGGTATTCATCACTGTGACCAATACCGCCTATATATCCAGATAGAAGTACAGACGAAACACTGAGCCTATCTACATGCTGAATGTATCTGGTGTACATCACTGTGACCAATACCGCCTATATATTCAGCTAGAAGTACATACGAAACACTGAGCCTATCTACATGTTGAATGTATCTGGTGTACATCACTGTGACCAATACCGCCTATATATTCTTCTAGAAGTACATTTAACAGATGAAACACTGAGCCTATCTACATGCTGAATGTATCCGGTGTTCATCACTGTGACCAATACAGCCTATATATTCAGCTAGAAGTACAGACGAAACACTGAGCCTATCTACATGCTGAATGTATCTGGTGTAGATCACTGTGACCAATACCGCCTATATATCCAGCTAGAAGTACATGTAACAGACGAAACACTGAGCCTATCTACATGCTGAATGTATCCGGTGTTCATCAATGTGACCAATACCGCCTCTATATCCAGCTAGAAGTACAGACGAAACACTGGGCCTATCTGCATGCTGAATGTATCTGGTGTACATCACTGTGACCAATACCGCGTATATATTCAGCTAGAAGTACAGACGAAACACTGGGCCTATCTGCATGCTGAATGTATCTGGGGTACATCACTGTGACCAATACCGCCTATATATTCAGCTAGAAGTACATGTAACAGACAAAACACTGGGCCTATCTACATGCTGAATGTATCTGGTGTTCAATACTGTGACCAATACCGCCTATATATTCAGCTAGAAGTACAGACGAAACACTGGGCCTATCTGCATGCTGAATGTATCTGGTATTCATCACTGTGACCAATAGCGCCTATATATCCAGCTAGAAGTACATGTAACAGACAAAACACTGGGCCTATCTACATGCTGAATGTATCTGGTGTTCAATACTGTGACCAATACCGCCTATATATATTCAGCTAGAAGTATGTAACAGACGAAACACTGAGCCTATCTACATTGCTGAATGTATCCGGTGTTCATCACTGTGAAGCCAATACCGCCTATATATTCAGCTAGAAGTACAGACGAAACACTGAGGCCTATCTACATGCTGAATGTATCTGGTGTACATCACTGTGACCAATACCGCCTATATATCCAGCTGGAAGTACATGTAACAGACGAAACACTGGGCCTATCTACATGCTGAATGTATCTGGTGTACATCACTGTGACCAATACCGCCTATATATTCAGCTAGAAGTACATACGAAACACTGGGCCTATCTACATGCTGAATGTATCTGGTGTGTCACATCAATGTGACCAATACCGCCTATATATCCAGCTAGAAGTACATGTAACAGACGAAACACTGAGCCTATCTACATGCTGAATGTATCTGGTGTACATCACTGTGACCAATACCGCCTATATATTCAGCTAGAAGTACATACGAAACACTGAGCCTATCTACATGCTGAATGTATCTGGTGTACATCACTGTGACCAATACCGCCTATATATTCAGCTAGAAGTACATACGAAACACTGAGCCTATCTACATGCTGAATGTATCTGGTGTACATCACTGTGACCAATACCGCCTATATATTCTTCTAGAAGTACATTTAACAGATGAAACACTGAGCCTATCTACATGCTGAATGTATCCGGTGTTCATCACTGTGACCAATACAGCCTATATATTCAGCTAGAAGTACAGACGAAACACTGAGCCTATCTACATGCTGAATGTATCTGGTGTACATCACTGTGACCAATACCGCCTATATATCCAGCTAGGTGTACATGTAACAGACGAAACACTGAGCCTATCTACATGCTGAATGTATCCGGTGTTCATCAATGTGACCAATACCGCGTATATATTCAGCTAGAAGTACAGACGAAACACTGGGCCTATCTGCATGCTGAATGTATCTGGGGTACATCACTGTGACCAATACCGCCTATATATTCAGCTAGAAGTACATGTAACAGACAAAACACTGGGCCTATCTACATGCTGAATGTATCTGGTGTTCAATACTGTGACCAATACCGCCTATATATTCAGCTAGAAGTACAGACGAAACACTGGGCCTATCTGCATGCTGAATGTATCTGGTATTCATCACTGTGACCAATAGCGCCTATATATCCAGCTAGAAGTACATGTAACAGACAAAACACTGGGCCTATCTACATGCTGAATGTATCTGGTGTTCAATACTGTGACCAATACCGCCTATATATCCATCTAGAAGTACAGACGAAACACTGGGTATCTGCATGCTGAATGTATCTGGCATTCATCACTGTGACCAATAGCGCCTATATATCAGCTAGAAGTACAGACGAAACCACTGAGCCTATCTACATGCTGAATGTATCTGGTGTACATCACTGTGACCAATACCGCCTATATGAACACTTCAGCTAGAAGTACATGTAAACAGACGAAACACTGAGCCTATCTACATGCTGAATGTATCCGGTGTTCATCACTGTGACCAATACCGCCTATATATTCAGCTAGAAGTACAGACGAAACACTGAGCCTATCTACATGCTGAATGTATCTGGTGTACATCACTGTGACCAATACCGCCTATATATCCAGCTGGAAGTACATGTAACAGACGAAACACTGGGCCTATCTACATGCTGAATGTATCTGGTGTACATCACTGTGACCAATACCGCCTATATATTCAGCTAGAAGTACATACGAAACACTGGGCCTATCTACATGCTGAATGTATCTGGTGTACATCAATGTGACCAATACCGCCTATATATCCAGCTAGAAGTACATGTAACAGACGAAACACTGAGCCTATCTACATGCTGAATGTATCTGGTGTACATCACTGTGACCAATAATTGCCTATATATTCAGCTAGAGGAAGTACAGACGAAACACTGAGCCTATCTACATGCTGAATGTATCTGGTGTACATCACTGTGACCAATACCGCCTATATATTCAGCTAGAAGTACATACGAAACACTGAGCCTATCTACATGCTGAATGTATCTGGTGTACATCACTGTGACCAATACCGCCTATATATTCTTCTAGAAGTACATTTAACAGATGAAACACTGAGCCTATCTACGTATGAATGTATCCGGTGTTCATCACTGTGACCAATACAGCCTATATATTCAGCTAGAAGTACAGACGAAACACTGAGCCTATCTACATGCTGAATGTATCTGGTGTACATCACTGTGACCAATACCGCCTATATATCCAGCTAGAAGTACATGTAACAGACGAAACTTTCTACACGCTGAGCCTCTTCATCTACATGCGCCTGAATGTATCCGGTGTTCATCACTGTGACCAATACAGCCTCTATATCCAGCTGAATTACAGACGAAACACTGGGCCTATCTGTTTATGCTGGAATGTATCTGGTGTACATCACTGAGACCAATACCGCCTATATATTCAGCTAGAAGTACATACGAAACACTGAGCCTATCTACATGCTGAATGTATCTGGTGTACATCACTGTGACCAATACCGCCTATATATTCTTCTAGAAGTACATTTAACAGATGAAACACTGAGCCTATCTACATGCTGAATGTATCCGGTGTTCATCACTGTGACCAATACAGCCTATATATTCAGCTAGAAGTACAGACGAAACACTGGGCCTATCTTACATGCTGAATGTATCTGGTGAACATCACTGTGACCAATACCGCCTATATATCCAGCTAGAAGTACATGTAACAGACGAAACACTGAGCCTATCTACATGCTGAATGTATCCGGTGTTCATCAATGTGACCAATACCGCCTCTATATCCAGCTAGAAGTACAGACGAAACACTGGGCCTATCTACATGCTGAATGTATCTGGTGTACATCACTGTGACCAATACCGCCTATATATTCAGCTAGAAGTACATACGAAACACTGAGCCTATCTACATGCTGAATGTATCAGGTGTATCACTGTGACCAATACTGCCCTATATATTCAGCTAGAAGTACATACGAAACACTGAGCCTATCTACATGCTGAATGTATCTGGTGTACATCACTGTGACCAATACCGCCTATATATTCTTCTAGAAGTACATTTAACAGATGAAACACTGAGCCTATCTACATGCTGAATGTATCCGGTGTTCATCACTGTGACCAATACAGCCTATATATTCAGCTAGAAGTACAGACGAAACACTGAGCCTATCTACATGCTGAATGTATCTGGTGTACATCACTGTGACCAATACCGCCTATATATCCAGCTAGAAGTACATGTAACAGACGAAACACTGAGCCTATCTACATGCTGAATGTATCCGGTGTTCATCAATGTGACCAATACCGCGTATATATTCAGCTAGAAGTACAGACGAAACACTGGGCCTATCTGCATGCTGAATGTATCTGGGGTACATCACTGTGACCAATACCGCGTATATATTCAGCTAGAAGTACAGACGAAACACTGGGCCTATCTGCATGCTGAATGTATCTGGGTGTACATCACTGTGACCAATACCGCCTATATATTCAGCTAGAAGTACATGTAACAGACAAAACACTGGGCCTATCTACATGCTGAATGTATCTGGTGTTCAATACTGTGACCAATACCGCCTATATATTCAGCTAGAAGTACAGACGAAACACTGGGCCTATCTGCATGCTGAATGTATCTGGTATTCATCACTGTGACCAATAGCGCCTATATATCCAGCTAGAAGTACATGTAACAGACAAAACACTGGGCCTATCTACATGCTGAATGTATCTGGTGTTCAATACTGTGACCAATACCGCCTATATATCCATCTAGAAGTACAGACGAAACACTGGGCCTATCTACATGCTGAATGTATCTGGTGTACATCACTGTGACCAATACCGCCTATATATTCAGCTAGAAGTACATACGAAACACTGAGCCTATCTACATGCTGAATGTATCTGGTGTACATCACTGTGACCAATACCGCCTATATATTCTTCTAGAAGTACATTTAACAGATGAAACACTGAGCCTATCTACATGCTGAATGTATCCGGTGTTCATCACTGTGACCAATACAACCTATATATTCAGCTAGAAGTACAGACGAAACACTGAGCCTATCTACATGCTGAATGTATCTGGTGTACATCTGTGACCAATACCGCCTATATATCCAGCTAGAAGTACATGTAACAGACGAAACACTGAGCCTATCTACATGCTGAATGTATCCGGTGTTCATCACTGTGACCAATACAGCCTCTATATCCAGCTAGAAGTACAGACGAAACACTGGGCCTATCTGCATGCTGAATGTATCTGGTGTACATCACTGAGACCAATACCGCCTATATATTCAGCTGAAGTAGTATACGAGACACTGAGGCCTATCTTACACGCTGAATGTATCCTGGTTGTACATCACTGTGACCAATACCGCCTATATATTCTTCTAGAAGTACGTTGGATGAAACACTGAGCCTATCTACATGCTGAATGTATCCGGTGTTCATCACTGTGACCAATACAGCCTATATTCATTCAGCTAGAAGTACAGACGAAACACTGAGCCCATCTACATGCTGAATGTATCTAGTGAACATCACTGTGACCAATACCGCCTATATATCCAGCTAGAAGTACATGTAACAGACGAAACACTGAGCCTATCTACATGCTGAATGTATCCGGTGTTCATCAATGTGACCAAATACTTCGCCTCTATATCCAGCTAGAAGTACAGACGAAACACTTACTGGGCCTATCTACATGCTGAATGTATCTGGTGTACATCAATGTGACCAATACCGCCTATATATTCAGCTAGAAGTACATGAAAACACTGAGCCTATCTACATGCTGAATGTATCTGGTGTGTACATCACTGTGATATTAATACCGCCTATATATTCAGCTAGAAGTACATACGAAACACTGAGCCTATCTACATGCTGAATGTATCTGGTGTACATCACTGTGACCAATACCGCCTATATATTCTTCTAGAAGTACATTTACACAGATGAAACACTGAGCCTATCTACATGCTGAATGCATCCGGTGTTCATCACTGTGACCAATACCGCCTATATATTCAGCTAGAAGTACAGACGGAAACACTGGGCCTATCTACATGCTGAATGTATCTGGTGTACATCACTGTGACCAATACCGCCTATATATTCAGCTAGAAGTACATGTAAACAGACGAAACACTGAGCCTATCTACATGCTGAATGTATCTTGGTGTTCATCAAAGTGTGACCAATACCGCCTATATATTCAGCTAGAAGTACAGACAGAGAAACACTGGGCCTATCTGCATGCTGAATGTATCTGGGGTACATCACTGTGACCAATACCGCCTATATATTCAGCTAGAAGTACAGACGAAACACTGGGCCTATCTGCATGCTGAATGTATCTGGGGTACATCACTGTGACCAATACCGCCCTATATATTCAGCTAGAAGTACATGTAACAGACAAACACTGGGCCTATCTACATGCTGAATGTATCTGGTGTTCAATACTGTGACCAATACCCGCCTATATATTCAGCTAGAGTACAGACGAAACACTGGGCCTATCTGCATGCTGAATGTATCTGGTATTCATCACTGTGACCAATAGCGCCTATATATCCAGCTAGAAGTACATGTAACAGACAAAACACTGGGCCTATCTACATGCTGAATGTATCTGGTGTTCAATACTGTGACCAATACCGCCTATATATCCATCTAGAAGTACAGACAGAACACTGGGCCTATCTACATGCTTTGAATGTATCAGGTGTACATCACTGTGACCAATACCGCCTATATATATTCAGCTAGAAGTACATACGAAACACTGGGCCTATCTATATGCTGAATGTATCGCAGCGATGTACATCACTGTGACCAATACCGCCTATATATTCTTTTGAAGTACATTTAACAGATGAAACACTGAGCCTATCTACATGCTGAATGTATCCGGTGTTCATCACTGTGACCAATACAGCCTATATATTCAGCTAGAAGTACAGACGAAACACTGAGCTCTATCTACATGCTGAATGTATCTGGTGTACATCACTGTGACCAATACCGCCTATATATCCAGCTAGAAGTACATGTAACAGACGAAACACTGAGCCTATCTTACATGTTGAATGTATCCGGTGTTCATCACTGTGACCAATACAGCCTCTATATCCAGCTAGAAGTACAGACGAAACACTGGGCCCATCTGCATGCTGACCAATACCCACCATATCTGGTGTACATCACTCGAGACCAATACCGCCCATAGACCAACAATTTCCATATATTCAGCTAGAAGTACATACGAAACACTGAGCCTATCTACATGCTGAAATGTATCTGGTGTACATCACTGTGACCAATACCGCCTATATATTCTTCACAAGCTACATTTAACAGATGAAACACTGAGCCTATCTACATGCTGAATGTATCCGGTGTTCATCACTGTGACCAATACAGCCTATATATTCAGCTAGAAGTACAGACGAAACACTGAGCCTATCTACATGCTGAATGTATCTGGTGAACATCACTGTGACCAATACCGCCTATATATCCAGCTAGAAGTACATGTAACAGACGAAACACTGAGCCTATCTACATGCTGAATGTATCCGGTGTTCATCATCAATGTGACCAATACCGCCTCTATATCCAGCTAGAAGTACAGACGAAACACTGGGCCTATCTACATGCTGAATGTATCTGGTGTACATCACTGTGACCAATACCGCCTATATATTCAGCTAGAAGTACATTACAGAAACACTGAGCCTATCTACATGCTTGAATGTATCTGGTGTACATCACTGTGACCAATACCGCCTATATATTCAGCTAGAAGTACATACGAAACACTGAGCCTATCTACATGCTGAATGTATCTGGTGTACATCACTGTGACCAATACCGCCTATATATTCTTCTAGAAGTACATTTAACAGATGAAACACTGAGCCTATCTACATGCTGAATGTATCCGGTGTTCATCACTGTGACCAATACAGCCTATATATTCAGCTAGAAGTACAACAGACGAAACACTGAGCCTATCTACATGCTGAATGTATCTGGTGTACATCACTGTGACCAATACCGCCTATATATCCAGCTAGAAGTACATGTAACAGACGAAACACTGAGCCTATCTACATGCTGAATGTATCCGGTGTTCATCAATGCTGACCAATACCGCCTCTATATCCAGCTAGAAGTACATTCCAGACGAAACACTGGGCTATCTGCATGCTGAATGTATCTGGGGTACATCACTGTGACCAATACCGCGTATATATTCAGCTAGAAGTACAGACGAAACACTGGGCCTATCTGCATGCTGAATGTATCTGGGGTACATCACTGTGACCAATACCGCCTATATATTCAGCTAGAAGTGTGTAACAGACAAAACACTGGGCCTATCTACATGCTGAATGTATCTGGTGTTCAATACTGTGACCAATACCGCCTATATATTCAGCTAGAAGTACAGACGAAACACTGGGCCTATCTGCATGCTGAATGTATCATATTCATCACTGTGACCAATAGCGCCTATATATCCAGCTAGAAGTACATGTAACAGACAAAACACTGGGCCATCTACATGCTGAATGTATCTGGTGTTCAATACTGTGACCAATACCGCCTATATATCCATCTAGAAGTACAGACGAAACACTGGGCCTATCTGCATGCTGAATGTATCTGGTATTCATCACTGTGACCAATAGCGCCGATATATCCAGCTAGAAGTACAGACGAAACACTGAGCCTATCTACATGCTGAATGTATCTGGTGTACATCCACTGTGACCAATACCGCCTATATTCAGCTAGAAGTACAGACGAAACACTGGGCCTATCTACATGCTGAATGTATCTGGTGTACATCACTGTGACCAATACCGCCTATATATTCAGCTAGAAGTACATGTAACAGACGAAACACTGAGCCTATCTACATGCTGAATGTATCCGGTGTTCATCACTGTGACCAATACCGCCTATATATTCAGCTAGACATTACCAGAAGAGCACTGAGGCCTATCTACATGCTGAATGTATCCTGGTGTACATCACTGTGACCAATACCGCCTATATATCCAGCTGGAAGTACATGTAACAGACGAAACTGGGCCGGTATCTACATGCTGAATGTATCTCGTGTACATCACTGTGACCAATACCGCCTATATATTCAGCTAGAAGTACATACGAAACACTGGGCCTATCTACATGCTGAATGTATCTGGTGTACATCACTGTGACCAATACCGCCTATATATCCAGCTAGAAGTACACAGTAACAGACGAAACACTGGAGCCTATCTACATGCTGAATGTATCCGGTGTTCATCAATGTGACCAATACCGCCTCTATATCCAGCTAGAAGTACAGACGAAAAACAGAGCCTATCTACATGATGATTGTATCTGGTGTACATTACTGTGACCACTACCGCCTATATATCCAGATAGAAGTACAGACGAAACACTGGGCCTATCTACATGCTAATTGTATCAGTGGTTCATCACTGTGACCAATACCGCCTATATATTCAGCTAGAAGTACATGTAACAGACGAAACACTGGGCCTATCTACATGTTGAATGTATCTGGTGTACATCACTGTGACCAATACCGCTTATTTACCAGCTAGAAGTACAGACGAAACACTGGGCCTATCTACATGCTGAATGTATCTGGTGTTCATCATGCAGGACCAATACCGCCTATATCCAGCTAGAAGTACAGACGAAACACTGGGCCTATCTACATGCTGAATGTATCTGGTGTACATCACTGTGACCAATACCGCCTATATATCCAGCTAGGAAGTACATGTAACAGACGAAACACTGGGCCTATCTACATGCTGAATGTATCCGGTGTTCATCAATGTGACCAATACCGCCTCTATATCCAGCTAAAGCACAGACGAAACACTGGGCATTCCATCTGCATGCTGCTGAATGTATCTGGGTACATCACTGTGAATCAATACCGCGTATATATTCAGCTAGAAGTACAGACGAAACACTGGCTTTTATCTGCATGCTGAATGTATCTGGGGTACATCACTGTGAACCAATACCGCCTATATATTCAGCTAGAGTACATGTAACAGACAAAACACTGGGCCTATCTACATGCTGAGATGTATCTGGTGTTCAGCAACAATGCAACTGAACGAAGCACAACAA